>NC_056423.1:4890984-5194015 GCF_905147365.1 Aricia agestis
TACACCTTTGCGTTGTAAAATTTATAGGTTTTGGTAATTAATTCCGTTTTGTATCTTTTAATACCAATTATTATTACTGGTTTTAATACCACCCGCAGCAAGCCCATTTTTGCAATTTTTGTCAAGTAACATACCTTATTGGTTATGGCAGGTTTATTATTTGTTCCAAGCCAATAATCCAATCCAGAGCTGGATGACATTGGAATAATGTAAATGGGCACTGGAATGCATCGAAAAGCAATTTAAAAAAAAACGCTGGATTGGATCACTAGATTGGAATAGTTACCGGCCATTATTACCTAATATTTGATGCCCGTAACTTTGTTGCGCCAAAATTCCGTCGTTGCGCGGGAAACGTACCTTTTTCCACGAAAAAAAGTATCCTTCCTTTCCCGGAAAAGCATCGCCATACCAAATTTCAACAAAATCGGTTCAGCGGTTTGGGCGTGAAAAGGTAACAGACAGACAAATAGAGAAACTTTCGCTCTCACTCTATTTCACTCTATTTTTGGCACTTTAGTGTTTCGAAAAAAATATGCCAATAATAGGATTTTCTGAAGTATTCAGTCTTTGACAATAATTCTTATTGTACCTTTCTAGAATTACCTTTCTAAATGGCCTGGTCTAGAGCCTACCCTAAAATTTCTATGAATGGCTTGGCTGAGGCCCTATCAAAGCATTATACAAGTATGCTGGATGTAGTTATATGCATTGTTTAGTCTACATGATTTACTGAAACATGATTCTTTACTACAGTAAGCAACGCCTTTGAAATAGTAGTTGGTATTTTATGAGAGCTTTAACAATTCTTACTACACTTGGTACGAGTAAATAATACCATATTTTGAAACTTAGGTAATACGCAGTGGCGGATTAACCCTTGATCAAATTAAGCAATTGCCTAGGGCATCACGTCTAAGGGGGCACCAGAAGAAGCACAAAAAATCCATCCTTAGGGCGCGTTCACATCTTACTCTCACGTCACCAAAAACCACACCAAAAAAAGTTTCTAGGAAAAAGACAAATGTTTTTGGGTGGTAAAGGTTAAAGACCGATTCTAGTTGACGTACAGATAGGGAGGCCCACAGGCAAGGATTGCTTAGGGCATCAAGTAGTCTTAATCCATTCTTAATCCGTCCCTGGTAATACGTTATTTATTATCTTCCATTTAATGAAATTTGTCTAAAACGTCTTTCAATAGTTTTGATGATCTCGTCTTCGATTATCAAAAATCTTCGATCACATATTATTTTCGCAAATATTGACAAACTGCCGCACTCAGAGACGAATACAAATTACTTAACTGTAATTAGATGAAGATTTTGACATAAGCCATATATACATTATCTGTCAAACTCTTCATTTAAATTGAAGTTTAATCATCACTAAACGTCTCGTGCGGCAGTAAGATAGCTACTTTCTTCTTCCTGGTAACTGAAGACCTTGCTAGTCACACCGCTTTTTCCTCGTCTTTTATATTCTACCTTCGAAGGCTAATCAAATAAAATGTACAGGGTCAATGCCGTTATAAGGTAATTCCAAACGGGTAGAAAAAAAACCTCACACCTGGAATCACCTTATTTAGAATTGTTTCCATGGATCAATTTCCTAACTTAATTATTTTATCTCTAATATGTGGTAGAGCCATGTTGCGGCACGAATGGGCCGGCTTGACCGGAGAAATACCACGGGCTCACAGAAAACTGGCGTGTAACAGCGCTTGCGCTGTGTTTCGCCGAGTGAGTGAGTTTACCGGAGGCCCAATCCCCTACCCTATTCCCTTGCCTACCCTTCTCTATTCCCTTACTTACCCTCCCCTATCCTCTTAAAAGGCCGGCAATGCACCTACAGCTCTTCTGAAGTTGCGAGTGTCCATGGGCGACGGAAGTTGCTTTCCATCAGGTGACCCGTTTTCTCGCTTGCGTTATTTATTTAAAAAAAAAACATATTATAAGTAATGGTATATTTTAGCGTAATCTTGTACTCTAAACATTTTCTGTCAGACTCTTCATTTCTTATGTATAGTCTTTGCTGTGAGTGGGGTCGTAACTCGTAAGTCGCAACTGGCAAGTGTTCTTTTTTTAGGGTTCCGTACCCAAAGGGTAAAAACGGGACCCTATTACTGAGACTTCGATGTCTGTCCGTCTGTCTCCAGGCTGTAACTCAAGAACGGTAATAGCTAGAGAGTTGAAATTTTCACAGATTATGTATTTCTGTTGCCGCTATAACAAAAAGTACTAAAAATAAAATAAATTCAATATTTAAGGGGGGCTCCCATACAACAAACGTGACTTTTTTGCCATTTTTTTAATCATGTACAATGAAAATGTATCAGTATCTACCATAGACATCTTGCTATACTTGGCTGGCAATGAAAATTCTTTTGAGGAGGCCTCGGATAACCATCATCACAATACAATATTATGGAGGTTATGTCTTATCTATGACGTCGTCAATATAGCCTTGCTTACATCCAAGGCCAAGTGCGCAATATAATGATAAATGGGTTAAAAATTTAATCGTTTGTGAGGGTTTCGATTAATTAAAAAACTAGATTTTTTAAAAATCGATTTTCATAAAAAATGGGTTAAAAAAATTGATTTTTTAAAAATCGATTTTCATAAATATTGGGTTAAAAATTTAATCAAAGGGATTAATTAAAAAATCGATTTCCATAAAAAATGGGTTAAAAAAATAATGCATCAAGTTTTCACTTCTGCCGGCACTCCCGGAGTGCAACCCGTCTTTTTTTTTCAGTTTTTTTCAGGAAACATTTTTTTGCCATTTCAATGTGGGCGGAAGTTTCAACTATAATGATTGATGATAACATTGTTAAGTATGTTTATTAGTTACTACATCATGTGTGTTCTAAAAATATCGTTAATTGCTTAAGCTTTTTTAATCTAATTACTTCGTCCATTATCTTGAATCTAAATTGAACAAGTTTTGAGGAGTAACCGACTTTGATGAAATTTTGTACCGAGATACTTTGAGTGTAATGATTCGTGAAAGAATATAGGAAAGACAATGTACGGTCCCCCGTGTATTAGAACTTTACAACTTACTTTAAGTGAGCGACGATTTTGTGCGGCCGTAATGCCATGAACACACCCACGTGCACCTACCGGGTGCTCTCAAATCTCAATCTTCTATCGGTTGTATCACGGGGCGTGCTCTGAGGAATTGTTCGGAATCATACCACCTGCAACTTTTCGCCATCGTCCCACGCGAAAAATATACCATCCTCATCACCTTGATGAGTGGCAGTCTTCCACCGCGGCAGTCTTTTCTGCGTAACTTTCTGCTGCGCACTGTAAAACTCTGGAACGAACTGTCACCAGCAGTATTTCCGGACCTATACGACCTGCAAACCTTCAAGAAGAGAGCGTATTCCCTCTTAAAAGGCCGGCGACGCACCTGCAGCTCTTCTGATGTTGCGAGTGTCCATGGGCGACGGTAGTTGCTTACTATCATGTGACCTGTTTGCTCGTTTGCCCCGTTATTTCATTAAAAAAAAACTGCTCAAAAGCACTGTCTCGCCACTGTGGTAGATGTTAAATCAGAGCTCCTAGCCAAGACGTTTCCTGTGAACTTCTTTGTATAATGTATTGAATTGACATAACATGAGTCAAATGTCGACTTAATTTTATCGAACGCTCATGTCAATTTCATACATTTTGATCGACGATTCTATAAAGAAGCGATAAAGAACCGTCTTGGCTAAAGGGCCTTAGGATCGTATTACTTAAAATTAGAACGCACGAACTATTTTTGTCGGACAAACGGCGGGCCCTTTGTTTGTTTTGTTTGGTCTGGATCCCCCCAATCGCCCTATCGGCTCAACTCTCAAGGTTGCGAAAGGAGTGTCCCGGCTTTTCAAGGTCAATGCGAACCCTAACTTAACCCTAGTGTGACTATGGTTTTGGATTTTGAGGGACACATAATAATTTTCTATTTTTTCCGTAAAATATGGTTTTTTGACGAGCTGAATGGAACGGCATCTTTGTAGCCTCGTTAAAAAATTCATCAGTGGAACATAAAGCCTTCTTCTGTTATGGTTCTTCCAAAACAGGAGAAGGTTTTGAAGGTTACAATAATCACGATTGTACTATCAGAGAAGTTGATTTCTAGTCATATTGCGGACCTACCTAGTTTGGTCGCGTTACGTCAAACCCAGCCGACAGATCACAGTTAACATTGAATTGACATGATCCGACCAAATGACGTTGGTCTGTCATCTGCCTAGGAATCAAATTCCTCGATGGTACTACCAGTGACGTTGATTCCTTGGCAAATGCGTAGGTGCACCTAAAGTAATTTGGTCGCGTTAAGTCAAACTCATCCGAGCGATCACCATTGAATTGACAGCTACAGCCAATACACAGCTAACATTTAATTGACATAAGCCGACCAAACGACGTAGATCTATCAACTGCCTTTTTTAATAGGAAACTTTTTGATGCAAAACTACATGCTTAGTTATTGTTAGTGGTTAGGATGCTTAGCTTTTTAATTCTAAGTCCTAATCTTCACTCATAAGATAGCACGTAACAAATTGTAGGAAACAAGTTCGATGTTTTTCTGACATTCAGCCACTTACCTGTGATCTTTGCCGCGTTGGCATAAACTGTCGAATTTCAAAGACCAAAGTATGATCTTTGGTCACAGATTAATAAAGTTGTATGGTTGCCCCAAACTCGTGGTTTTATGGATGATCCTAATCTTTCGCTCAGTCATAAAATAGACTTGTTTTTTTGTTGTTTTTTTTTTGCTTTTGACGTAGGAGTAAAAAAAATCACACGTGTACCATGTTGAATTTTGCTTTAATACATCAAAAGGTTTAATAACAATGTAATGGCCCCTAAAACTTTAGGCCATACTTAAAATATTTTAGTTAACTGTTTATGTATACATTTATAAGTTACTGGATGGCACCCGTCACTTCGTCGCGCCAAAACTCTTTGTCGCGGTGGAACCGTACATTTTTCTGGATAAAAAGTACCCTGTATCCTTTCCTGGGACTTAAAGTATCTCCATACCAATTTTTAGCAAAATCAGTTCTGCGGTTTGGGTGTGGAGAGGTAACAGTTAGACACACGTTTTGCATCATATTAGTATCGCTATAACTCGAGCACGGCTAAACCGATTTGGCTAATTTTTGTGTATTTATGGGTGACTCAAAGTTCACCGGGACATCTAGTTTATAATATTAGTATAGATGGGTCTCTAGTAATCTATTCAAATAGTCACATGTCTTGTGATACATCATCAAATCGTTGTAAGTCGCTGTCTTTTATCCAATTGAAGCTTTTTATTGTCTATATTGCTTATTTATACCCCTCCCTTTAATGTACTATATTTTAGTCTCATGGTATATATTTTCTTGGTATCATTAAACTTTGTTACTACCTTTATAATACAAAGGCAAAAATAGGCATTAAGTAATTCAAAACTACGAATAGGGACATTAATAGTCAATGGTCGAAACATAGCGCTACTAGCACATACGGTAAATAACCCGACATGTTGCACCCGTCATATCTCAGAGCATTGACAAAAACATATCATATTAAAAAGCAGTTTCTTAAAAATAGAAACTTATATGTTCAAAAAGTATGGTAGCATTAACAACCGGAAACGTATGCGCAGTACGATTCGCGAAATGTGGACAGAATACATAATAACAGCTGCCTTACTTTGCTTGTCAATTAGGCAAATAGAATATTATATTAGTTACTAGATGTCGCTCGCAACTCCGTTGCGCCAAAATTCGTTTATCGCGCGGGAACCGTACATTTTTCCGGGATAAAAAGTATCCTATGTCTTTCCCGGGACTCAAAGTATATTCATACCAAATTTCAGCGAAATCGGTTCAGCTGTTTGAAAAGGTAACAGACAGGCAGATAGACACACTATCGCGTTTATAATATTACTAGCTTTTGCCCGCGTTTTCGATCGCGTTAAGAAGTACTATTATATTCAAACTTTCATCCCCTATTTTAACCCCTTTGGGGGTAGAATTGATCAAAATCCTTTCGTACCTACCTACGGATGCCTACGTCATAACAGCTACCTGCATGCCAAATTTCAGCCCGATCCGTACAGTGGTTTAGGCTGTGCGTTGATAGATCACCATGTCAGTCAGTCGCCTTTGAGTTTTATATATTTAGATATTAGTACAAATATAAATAATTCCAGAAAAAAAGCAATGCCAAAAAAGGTTATAAGCTGTCTGTATAGATCTGTGGGTGGCACTGCCATACCGATGCCGTAGCTTGTTTTGGATGCACCTTTTTTATTTAAAATTCTTTAGCATATTATGTTCTTGGCTATGACTCATAAAGCTTTCAATATTGCCTTATATTTATGAACAGTATCAATTTTACCTCTTGCAAACTTTATCTCAAAATATATGTACAGCCGAGCATATAATCTCCTTCTTTCTAAAAGTCGGTTAAAAGATGAATAGAATACAGATTGCTAGATGACGCCCGCAACCGTTGCGCCAAAACTCGTTTACGCTCGGGGACCGAACATTTTTTCGGGATGAAAAGTATCTTATGCCATTTCCTCGGACTCCAACCCAGCAAAATCTGTTCAGCGGTTTGGGCGTGAACAAGTAACAGACAGACAGACAGACACATTTTCGCATTTATAATATTATGGACAGGGTAAATTCATTTCCCTCCTATTGGACTCTCCACATTTTAATCGTAAAAACGTGTCTATCAGACTTCCTGTGTCTTACAATGTTACGCCTGGCTATCTAAGGGTTAAATATTCTAGGCTAATAAATATGCCGTAATGATACCGGGTGTAGCGGGTTTAAGGTTAATTGGATAACGGGCTTACACTTAACCCTCGATCCAGGAACGGGATATGAGTCCCGCTAGAGAGAATATTTTATTTTCTATACTTAGATGCAAGTGAATATTTCACTAGAAGACCTGGCCATTTAGCCGAAATTTTTTTGTTTTCGTTTCGTTATATAGAATCAAATACATTTTCATCGGCGATTCTACAGGGTGTAACAAAAATAAGTGATAATACTTTAGGGTGTGTACGTGTTCCTTGTAGAGAGTTCACTGTGAAAGTAGCAGCACTGAATGACGAAAAATTTTTTTCACTTTTGTATGGGCAAGGGCCGACAAAAGTGAAAAAAAATTTTGGTCTTTCAGCGCTGCTACTTTCACAGTGAACTCTCTAAAAGGAACACGTACACACCCTAAAGTATTATCACTTATTTTTGTTACACCCTGTAGAAGCGAAAACGAAAAGATTTTGGCTCACCCCCCGGTGAACTACGTATCACTTCCCTCCTATTATAAACCCTCCCTGGACTTCCACGAACATTTCATAATTTGGAAGAGTTTATGTATTATCACAGAAATTGATTCATAAGCTGAAGCTGCGGAGCTACGTAATTTGGTCGTGTTATATCTACGAATAATATTTAAACTAAAGAATAAAAAAAGACGGGTTGCACTCCGGGAATGCCGGCAGAAGGGAAAACTTGATTATTAAGAGCCCATATGACCCTAACTTGACTACATACTTTAACCTAGATCTCAAAATCTGTAAGGTCTAGAAAACTGATTTTTTGACACAAGTAACTTCAGTTCTTAAATATTAAATGCTCAAGACGAAAACACGATTACTCAAAAAATGCTCGATAGTTTCTTTTTTACAAAAAATCTTGTTTTAGACACATTTTTGCTTGGATCTTCGAAGTTTGCTGTCTTTTCTTTAACATTTTTTAATATCTAAAGAGGTATTGATAAAACCTAAATTTGCTCAAAACACTTTTTTCATAATCATTATAGTTCGTCTTTTATTCAAGTAAAACTAACTCGGCGATGATTCCGCGCCGTCCTTTTTCACCTGGCATATGAAAGACGGGCGTGAGTGTGAAGAGAGAAGGACGATGTTTGATTTTTAGAGTCAGGTGAGCTCTTAACGTTGTGCATTATTTCTTTAACCAATTTTTTATGAAAATTGATTTTTAAAAAATCGATTTTTTAATTAATCGAAACCCTTACAATCGATTAAAAAATATCGACAATCGAACAAAAACAATCCATTGTTCGATTAATCGATTTTTATGTTACAACACTACTCTCCAACCGTCTTACGGTTTTTCGATCAGCACGAGAATCTGACGCGAGTTTCACAGTTTTTGGTTTTTACCCATCCCACAAAAGTGCTCAACGCCGCTAAAGAAGTTTTCACTTCAAAAATTGTCCATGAATCTACAAAATGTGACCCGAATACAAGCATACTTTATGCATGTATTCGGTACACAATTTCGTGTAAAGTGACAATTATTATAATGTCTACGGCTTTATTTCGTTTTGAGTGTTGAACCAATTAATTCAAAAGGGTTGAAGTATGGGAGTTGTGTTTCATTAGTTTTTATTATTCGTAGTGTTATGTCAACCCCTGCTGACATTATATTATCTCGATCCACGAGCCACGACTACTCGACCGAATAATGTAGGTTCAACCCTCTAATGCATACTGTACGTAAATTATCCCCGCGCCACCCTAAGCTATTGCTTACCCACTTTATACATTGCCCCTGCTTATACATTAGACCAGCGCTAGGCGCGGCGGACCGGGCGGTCCGTTTGCGGACCGCGAAAGGTCGAATCTCGGACCGCGAAATATTGTAATGTATTTTATACCAAGTATCAATTAATAAATAGATAAGTTATACGTATACCTTTATTAATTATAACAATATTTTTATGTTACATAGGACAAGACGTGTGTTTTTTTCTGGACATCGTTAAATTTTTCCACAGTTTCCGAACCCTACTTAAAATTACTTGCCGAGCCCTGCATGAGACAGACCTGTAAATTCTTCCCTAAATAAGACATTGAAGCAAGTTTCATGTTATACCTAATGAATTTTGGAACGAGGAAAATTTGGATCAAACCGAACTTGGACGACCTTACATACTGAACTACCTTAAATAGTTACTGAATATAATTTAAAATTTTGTTAGAGTGAGCACTTACTTTTGAAAAATTTTAAATTAATTTTTTTTTGTGCGTCAGGTAAACTTTCAAAAATTGTAAAATTTTTATTTTTAGAATTTTCAATTTAAAATTTAGTTTACAAAAATATATAGTATATTCAGGGATATTATAGTTCATATTATCATAAACAATATAAGTACTAATACTGATAATTATAATAATAAGTAATAATTGCTATAAATAATGCTAAAATATAAAACAAAGTCTATATATAAAAAACTAAATCTAAGTCAGAGGCTGCGGGCAATACAAAAAAGGTTTAGCTTAGATGTAAAGCTTTTAATTTTTTTAAACTAGTATTTTTTATGAATGATTCCTAAATAGTTTTTTATTCATCCATATTTTCTTAATTTATGTAAACACGAGCTTTTGCCCGCGGCTTCGCTTGCGTTAAGAAGTATTATTATATACAAACTTCCATCCCCTTATTTGAACCCCTTTGGGGTTGAAATATATCAAAATCTTTTCTTAGCGGATGCTTACGTCATAACATCTACCTGCATGCCAAATTTCAGCCCGATCCATCCAGTGGTTTGGGCTGTGCGTTGACACTATGTCAATCAGTCAGTCAGGCACCTTTGAGTTTTATATATATATATGTAAACATTTTTATTATTCGACTAAATTAAGCATATCAAGATTTAATCTTTCATCAGAAATAATTAACAGAGACGATTTAATTTATTATATATTCAGCTAAATAGCTGAATATATAATAAATTAAATCGTCTTAAAGATCTTAAATATATTAAGATCATTAAATAATGATCTTAATATATTTAAGATCTTCAAATATTATTTGCATAATGTGTGAATCGTGTAAGGTTATTTTAAATTGTACGAAATATGTTTAATTTATTTTCATCCAAAACATCGTACATATTCTTACTGGAATCTCAAAGTGTTGTCAATTATCATACAAAATTTTATTACAATCGGTTCTGCTGTTTCACCGTGAACTAGAAACAGGGTGAGCCAAAATCTTTTCGTTTTCGCTTCGTTATAGAATCGAATGGAGTTAAGACGTTGCATTACCGTTTGGCGGCAGTAGTTTAAGATTTTCTTCACCGATGCAACGAACAGACGTGCACAAAGTGTGCTGGGGTCCCACGAACCCCACGTAGTTCAGGACGTCGTTAAAAAGTTGTATAGACAGAATATTGTGAAATGTGAAAAAATCTATTTTTCGCGCATATTTGAATTAATTTCGATTAAATAAGCATTCTTGAACAGGTTTATGAACAAATTAAGTATGACTTTCATAGAAGAAGATTTGAAAAATCGCAAAGATATAAACCATGGATACAGAGAGGTTCTTGTAAGCGGTTTCACGAATTTCTTGGCAAAGCAGCCCCTGGACCACCAAAAAAATTATCAAAATCAATAAAGAAGTGTTCAGATTGTATCAGGAACATAAATTGAAAGCTCAAATACAGTTGTGATCACAATAATAGACCTATTTGCTTACACATACCGTGCCCACTTTCATTGTAAGAAATGTACTGATTTCAAGTTGCCTGAATATCGTGTAGACTGATTATATTAAGTTAATATTTGTTTTCCTTATATAGTTAGTTTTATAATTTTAAAGCGGTACGGGAAATAAAAGGTAACTTTTCAACTGTGGGAGCTCACCAAAAAAGAGTCTATGTTTTACTTGATAAAAGATTACTAAATTTTTCATTTTTGGGTGTAAAGGATTAAAAATGGGAGCTATCTCAGTTTTACATTACAATAAAATAAATAAAAAACAGTTATTTGAAATAAAATAAACAAATAAATAGAAATTACGCATTTCTTGCCCACATAAGTCTTGGGGTTTGACAAACCCCACGTGGTGCACGGTGTAACTTTTATTCACGTGGTGCACGGAGGGTTAATTAAATAATTATCTTTATTAGGACGTGTGCGAAGCGAGCCCTAGTATATCCCACAACCTGTACATTTTGTGGTACACTTTACGGAAAAACTGTCACGCCTATTGATTTGTGCTTTAACATAGTAAGTTTTATTTATACGTAGATATGTGGATATGTGTTATCATCAGTCAGTCAAGGTATGACCACGCGAGCCCTCACAAAGCTCGGCCTTACCTAGTAAATAAAAACTTTAATTCTTTAATCAGCTAACAATTCCCGTTGAGCTGAGGGCCCAGCCCTAGCCTACTTTTTACCACCTGTAAGCTAGTAACTGTTCCCCAACGTAGTACATACCTAATATAGACCGACTATGTTAACTAACGCCTTTTGCACTCGTCTCAAAAGGCAGCCTAATATAAATGTATAAATGCCAGGCGCATTTGAGGTCATTTTCTCTATGTAGAGAAATTCTTACTCGCAATGAAGACTAGATCTATGAGGTTCTTTTGCAGCACCCTAGAACGCAGCCAGGTGTGCCGCGAAGCCAAGCCAGTGTCAAAGCACGATATTTTGGTAAAACGAAGTAAATGAATAGGTGTGTTACTGTGAGAAAGTAGATTATGGTACCCTTTAATAACTTTCGTAATTGTAAATATGTACCTATTCATTTATTTATTTTAAATAGCTAGGAGTGCCGCAAGAAAATTTTTCACTTGAATCTACAATAACCTAGCTGTAGAGATCGGGAGCCTTAGCTGGTCTAGACCAGAAAGTATCAGCCTTCAACACTTTTTTTTAAGTTTGTTATCTAGTTACAAAGTTCTTAGGCTGTTTCGTTTTCAATAGAAATCACTAGACTGTAATTAAAACAGACGTTAGATATAATTTTTGTATGACGATATTCAGAATAACCATTGAATGGCATGCTACTTAAAAACCACGATCACCTATCAGGAACCGTCACATTTGTTATAAAAACAAGTACTACTTATCTCCCACTCGACCAGAGGTCGGTGCTCAATGCAACACTAGGTGTGCGAGTGACCCGATAAAAATTAATTGATCGAAACGTAAACAGGGAAAACACGCTCGCCGAAATCGAGGGAAAAAAAATTTTTTCTCACCTCCGGGCGGAAAACGTCAACTTCCCGCTGCGCTTACCGATGGTGCCGTTTTCTGCCTCCGTCGATGAGAAAAATAGTAGCTATTCGTACAATACCATGGGCAGTAAATAAAAAAGCCTCAGATCACATCTTTATTGACCTCGGCTTCGCCTTGGCAAACAATTACATGTGATCTGAGACTTTTCTTATTTTCCTGCCCTAGGTGCGTAATGTACTATTTACATACTAATATATATTCTGTGCTATTTATACGTGCCATGCTGCAGGCAAATGCAGTAAGAAATCTGTAACCAAGTCTTTTCGAAATCGGCTTGGCAAACTGATATTAAAAAGAGTGTGGGAATAAGCGTGGCCGCCACAAAGGAAGATCTTCCGACCGAGCGAGGTGTTATGCTCGGTCAGGCCGAAGCCCACGTGACACATTTCAGCTGTCGTATATATACCGACGCGCTTAGAAAACTTCGATAGCGCGATGCAGGAATGTTAGGCGAATTGTGGGTACCGCCACAAGAGCTGAGCTCGCAAGCAGAAAGATGGTATCTTAGGCAGAAGATTTAAATTATTCTGTAATCAGTGCCAATGAGAATAGCATAATTGTTTCTCATTTTTTGACCCCACAAAAAGAATTAGAAAAATAAAAAAATCTTTCCTAGCGGCAAGCACACTACATAGTACATTTACAATGAGCAAGGGCGCTTGCCTATTTCTGAGTATTCATTATAATTAGGAACTTATACTATATCCCACACCCTGAGTAAGTTTGTGGTACACTTTACGGAAAAACTATCACGGCTATTGATTTGTGCTTTAACATAGTAATGTTTAATTAAAATATGTAGATGTGTGATCATCAGTCAGTCAAGGTGTGACGATGCGAGCCGTCACAAAGCTCGGCTTTTAGCTAGTATCTTACTAAGGGGGTGTAACGATTTCACGTGGTTGACATAAACACAGGGTTCTCACTGGCGAAGTCATAAAAATCTTTCTCTTTATCACACGGACAAAGAATTTGGCTAGGTCAAAAAACTCGTAAAATTGTTTTGAACGTTCACAGATAAGTTTATTGGCCAAAACAAGTATTTCCTATTCATATCTGGTTGGCTGGTCAAAGTTTATTTCTCACGCTGTTCGTCGTGCAGAAAAAAAATATTTTGATAGTCTCATAGACGTATGGTTAGAAACAGGGAGTGGAATTTTTGCGTAGCATGTTAAAGGGTTAAATAGTAGTTGATGCCCTCTAGAAATACTATTTTTGTGATATTCTTTAAGTCTGGCCCTATAGGAAAGGCCTTATCAAAAAGTTATCATATCAATGTCCCCTAGTTCAATGTCTAAAATAAATAGAGTATCTACAAACATTATCTTACCTTCAATTCAAAGTTGTCGCTTGTTACGGCATACTAGTATCAGTAAACAAATAAACAAAGATTAAAGTAACAATATTGTATTTGTACTCAATATGAAGTTTCGATACTTAAAATCTGCTCCAGTGATAAAAATGGTTATGTTTTTAAAACAGGGCTGTTTAGTGTTTAAAGCTCGTCATGTTTGTCAGTTTGTCTTTGTTGCTAATAGCTCCTAAACGAACGCAAATTAAGAAAAGCGAGGATAAAGTTATATGGCTTTTAAATTCAAATAATATTTTTTATGTAGAGATCAGAAGTAGAGAATTTAATTTTATTAGTACTTTTGATTGTTGAACAAAAACTTTAAAAACTAAAATCTAAAAACAGTAAATCATGGTATTTATTTTATTTTGCTCGAATTTAAATGGGATTTCGATTTCCAATAAATCACAATTCGACATGTAAGATAGATTTCTGCTACACTTTTTAACTTATTTTTAACCTAAAAATTTTATCTCGGAAACAAACAAGATACCTTTTAACAGGTTCTTAAAGAACTTTATTTTTAGCTTGTTTCGAAATCGGGTCTAATAATAATTTATAGTCTACCTATCTGATCAGTTGTTTCAGATTCTTTTCAAGACAATCAAACAAACATTTTCTTGTATAATATTAGTATTAATATTATCAATTACTATCAACTAATATTATACAAGAAAATGTTTGTTTGATTGTCTTGAAAAGAATCTGAAACAACTGATCAGATTTTTATAGGAGGCACACTTTCTTCCGTATGTTATGACATACGGAAGAAAGCTAACTTATATTGCAGAAAAACCTACGGATCCAGCGGTGTAATTTGCTGTTACAGAGCCGCGGCAAAATCTATAGGTAGATAACCAGTAACTTATATGAATAAACATAATGCTTTGATAATATTCATTTATTTTTAGCATAAGTTTTGATAAAATGTTATTATTATTTGTATTGTTATTGTTTCGTTTAGCTCTCTCTTATGACGACATTTCTCTAAATCATACTCTTATTAATCTTACCTACTCAGAAAGATTTTTAATTTTTCATACGGGCTTTGGCCCACCACAAATTCCCACCACTGTATATCCTCTTGAGTCGCCAGGATCGACAGCGGTAACCAACTAACCCCTTTTATATGATCTCAGCGAGCCCGAGGGTGATAACTGATAAGAGATAAGCTCCGTAAGAGAGATTTTAAGAGTTAAGCTCCATATATTTTCGGTCAAACCCTTCATGTATTTTTTTTTTTTTTTTTTTTTTATGAGATAAGGGGGCAAACGAGCAAACGGGTCACCTGATGGAAAGCAACGTCCGTCGCCCATGGACACTCGCAGCATCAGAAGAGCTGCAGGTGCGTTGCCGGCCTTTTAAGAGGGAATAGGGAAGGGTAGGGATAGGAATAGGGGATTGGGCCTCCGGTAAACTCACTCACTCGGCGAAACACAGCGCAAGCGCTGTTTCACGTCGGTTTTCTGTGAGAACGTGGTATTTCTCCGGTCGAGCCGGCCCATTCGTGCCGAAGCATGGCTCTCCCACGTATAAATGTAATTAAATTTCCAATGTAAACTGGCCATACCAATCTTTAAGACGCATTTCAATTATAATGTATCGAAGGCAACAAAGGGCGCTTCCGCGTTGTACTCTCACAATGATTGGCCTCAGTTATTGATTCGCGTCTAGGACCAATTCGACTTCCTCATACCTAGGGCAATTTAAATATCAAATATAACTTACGCAGTTAATATAATGATTTCGACAAACTGCTCTCTGAATACCAATATGATTTTTGGAAGAAGAATTTCAAGTTAGAGCCCTGAATGTTTAGCCTTTGCATTTATTTGCCGAAACATCAAGTCTTTAGCGTCAAGGCTTTGCCAGGGTTCAGCTGAAGAGTGAACACGGTAGTCTCAGAAATTACTGATCCGAATCGAATTTTCGTTGTAGTTGATAGTCCATTTATTGACGAACAATTGAGACTTTAATATACCATCACGCTGCGACAAATATCTAAGAATCAGTGGGAAATGTGAAGAAAACGAATAAAATTATATTGAACAGTGCTATTTTGTTTTTACGCGGAAAAAGTCGCGGGCAATAGCTAGTTTATACAAATAGAAGAACAGTAATAGCTTTTTTGCTTTACTAAAGACTAATGAGTAATGACTAATCTACAAACGTCTGAAAGTACGTAACACCATAAACAAGCAACAAAGTAACCAAGAAATGCGCGATAAAAATAGCAGAATCGCGACAATCTGTGTTCTACTGTTTAGATTTATTATGCCTTTCCCACAATCTTTATGTGAACCAAATAAGGGTGATTATTCCAGAAACTCCGAGGTAGAATATCTCTGGACTGCAGAGATTCCCCGTCGCCGCCGAAGGTCGCCCGGTCTCATGTGTGTCACTATACCACTATACCTCCAGACGGGATACATATAGACGTCTTTTTGTCGAATATAATGCTATGTGTTACTTTTTAACTCTGCTTAATGAATCTGCCTCACTCAGAGATTACTGTAATTAAATGAAGACATACTTAAACCCCAAACATTGTCTATCAAACTATTCATTAAAATGAAGTTTAATCATTAAACATATCTAAGTGCAGCCGCCATACTAGCTTAGGTAATGGTAGGTCCTTTCCCGGAACTGAATGTATCTCCAATTCTCCGTACCAAATTTCAGCAAATCGGTTCAGTGGCTTGGGCGTGAAAAGGTAACAGACAGACACACTTTCGCATTTATAATATTAGCATGGACTAAACCTTATAACTACTTTGCGCAGCTTCCTTTATCCTATTCCGCGACTTAAAAAATCATCGTACAAAAGTTCATCAAACCCATGAAGAAGTAAACGACAACAGAAAAACAGACAGGTGACCACAAACAGATAGAGTGGCAGATAGACAGATATGTATGAATAGTTTAGGTAAGTTAAGGTAAGCCTAGTGCAGGCGCCAAAGTTATACAATATGTGTAAAGTCTGTTATTTATTGTCTTCGTAAGTTCGTATGCAACTGTATTGTACTCCTAGGTCACATTATTATAACAACACAATGTAACAGATGCTGAAAGGTTTTAAATTAAGATTATTATTATTATTTAAATAAAGTTTCACGAGGAGGTAAGTCTTTTGCATCGTAGTTCCAAAGAAGGATGAGTGAATGCGAAAATTTTAATCCACGATTATCTTCAGTAAGTCAGGTAAGTGCCTAAATGAGACACAATGTGCATGTTTTTAATACAGTATCTTTGCTTTTTATTATAAACAATGAAAATCCGGTTCAGATTTTAAGTAAACATCGGTTTTTCTTATATCTTTCTTTTAAATCTGCTTTTAATCTCGTACTAGATGTCACCCGTTGCGTCAAAATTCGTTTGTCGGTCGGGTACCGTACATTTTTCGGGAACAAAAAGGATCCTATGTCCTTTCCCGGTACTCAAAGTATTTACATACCAAATTTCAGCAAAATCAGTTCAGAGGTTTGGGCGTAAAGAGGACAGACACACTTTCGCATTTATAATATTAGTGGATTATACTCGTACCCATGCTTTTGCCATTTGCTATCTAGACTATTCTTTAATCTCGTCTAGACTTTGGAATATTATCGAAAGTACAAGATACTACCTGCTGCAAGCTACAAGATAAACTATCGAAAGCATCAAAGATTCTTATCACATAATTTTAGTTAAACTTTCTAGAAATTTTTAGTGCGAACTTGAAAATATTTGAACAAATAAAGTTTTTCCTGGAATTGTTTTATTTAGACATAGACACTACGTAATACGTAATGAAATATTAGCTTAGTCATCATGACACTAATAATAACACATACGCAATTATACTGGGTTATTTTCATTGATAAAATCTATGTCTATGCATATTATAAAACAAAGTCCCTTTCTTCCCTTTAATCTTTAAAACTACGCAACGGATTTTGATGATTCTTTCAGTGTTAGATAGCCTATTTATCGAGAAAGGCTATAGGCTATATTTTATCACGCTAAGACTAATAGGAGAATGTGGAAAAAACGGGGGAAATTATTTGAAAGGGCTTATTTCGCGAACTGCTTACTGGCACAGATAAGAAGTAGACCACGTGAAGGATCATAGGCTATCGATTTTAATCATTTTTTCAGTGACTATAATATATTGTATACCCGTGCGACGTCGGGGCGGGTCGCTATTACAAAATAAAGCAAGGTATATGCTAGTTAAATTGAAAAAATAAAAAAAAGACTAATTTTTTTTATTTTTTTAAATTAACTAGCATGTTACAATTATTATTATTGCCAGTGTTAGGTATAGAGATACTTCGAGTCCCGGGAAAGGACATAGGATACTTTTTGTCCCGGAAAAATGTACGGTTCCCACGCGATAAACGAATTTTGGCGCAACGGAGTTGCGGGCGTCATCTAGTCTCTTATAATCTTATGATTATAAGAGACTAGATGACGCCTTATCTATTAAACCGATTAAGAAAGAAGAAAAGGGGGTTATCCCCCTTTTCTTCTTTCTTAATCGGTTAAATAGATAACTTACTTGCGTTAATTGCGCCCGGAAGTTAATATACGGCTGGATAATAAAATTTTATTGAGCATCTTTTTGTACAATTTAAAATGGCCGCCGTGTCCTTGAGTCTCAAGGCAACAGGCCGCGACGAAATTCGTAAGGAGACCGGTTCGACCATTATCATGCTAATGTTTTATACGGATAAACAAACATCAATTTAACCAAAATGGATGATTTATGGCTATTAAGGTGTAATTTAGGTTTTGCCTAAGGGCTAAGGCCAAATTTCCTTGGAAGAATAAGGTGTTTGAGCAAAGATTAACGCAGACTAATCATGTGCCTAAAGATGTCTAGATTGTAAGTATTATTACAATATATTTATGAATCCTTTTAGGATAATAGCTTTATACAGATTGGTATCAATGATAAATGATTGCAAAACAAAGCATTTAAGAAGAGTAGAGCCATAAATCTAGGCAGTGGGCCCAAAACCTAATAAAACAATGTGCTTGTTATGAGACTAGGGACGAACAGTCCATAGACATTTTATTTGGGAATAGACAAAACTAGTACAGATAAATTACTTATACAGATTAAATATACTTAACACAAGGTGTTAAATGTATTTAATCTGTAAAAGTCCTTCTTATTATTTTTATATTTAAATACTAACACATATTGTGATAGTGGACAACTGTTTATGATGTTTATTCGAAAATTTTGTAACTTTGATTCGAACTTTTTCCTTCCTATCTAACTACATATAACATATTTGGATAATATGTAGAATGTGCAAAATAAGGAGACTTAACTAATTAGTAATTGCCAAACATTAATTTACCCGACTGGACGGGTAAAAGTGATTATTGCACATATTATTCTCCTTTAGAGTTTAGATATTAATAACAGACGCACACGCGTCTGTCTGTCTGTTTTCTCTTCACGTTTAAACTGCTAAACCGATTTTGAAATTTGGAGATATTTTTTGCGGGTATGAACTAGTAAGTTTAATATAACGTGTTTATCCCATTTATCCACGCATTTTGCACTCGATTAGGTATTCAGTAATTCCACGAAGATGCTGGCTAACAGCTGAGCGGTTTTGGCTGTGGGTGGCCAAGTGTTTTGGCTCCGAGGCAAGTTATTTAATAATTTAACCGTAAGGGTGCCAACTGTCAGTTTTCATTAAGTCACAAAATGGTCACGAACAGTGAAATAAGAAAGACTTGGCATTAATGTTTTAAAGCCGATAAAACTCTTAGAGGCATCAGGCACGGCCGCACTGAGGTTTAATAAATACTTGACTTAAATTTAACGCAGAGTTTTACTGAAAATGTATGGAGTTTATCTCAAAATCTTTATTAAATAAAGCTACGAATAATAAAAATTATGGAAACGTAACTCCCATACTTCAACCGTTTTGAATTTGGTTCTCTTTCGCACACTAAAATAATATGACAATAGCTACGAAACACTTACATTATTTAGGAAATAAAGCCGTTGTCAATAATTGTCATTTGTATAAAAACACGAAATTGTGTACCGAATACATGCATTTTATACGTGGGAGAGCCATGCTTCAGCACGAATGGGCCGGCTCGACCGGAGAAATACCACGTTCTCACAGAAAACCGGCGTGAAACAGCGCTTACGCTGTGTTTCGCCGAGTGAGTGAGTTTACCGGAGGCCCGATCCCCTACCCTATTCCCTTCCCTACCCTCCCCTATTCCCTTTCCTACCCTCCCCTATTCCCTTCCCTACCCTCCCCTATTCCCTTCCCTTCCCTTCCCTTCCCATCTCTACCCTGCCCTATTACCCTATTCCCTCTTTAAAGGCCGACAACGCACCTGTAGCTCTTCTGATGCTGCGAGTATCCATGGGCGACGGAAGTTGCTTTCCATCAGGTGACCCGTTTGCTCGCTTGCCCCCTTATTTCATAAAAATAAAAATAAAGTATGTATGTATTCGGGTCACATTTTGTAGACTCGCCCGCAAAATTTTTGACACGGTTACTCTTCCTTAGTTTTTAGGGTTCCGTATCTTAAAAACTAAGAAACTCGTAAAAACCCGTAAAAACGGGACCCTATTACTAAGACTTCATTGTCTGTCCGTCTGTCTGCCTGTATGTCTCCAGGCTGTAACTCAAGAACGGTAATAGGTAGAGAGTTGAAATTTCTTAAACAACAAACGTGATTTTTTTGGCCTTTTTTTGCTCTATATTAATAACACCCACAGGTAGGTAGTTGAATTTTTCACACAATCCTTAGTTTTATGTGTACTTTAATATTTAATAATAATATTTAAATAAAATAATAATTTAAGGGGGGCTCCCATACAAAAAACATAAATTTTGGCCTAATTTTGCTCTATAATGGTACGGAACCCTTCGTGCGCGAGTCCAACTTGCACTTGGCCGATTTTTATTATTCGTATGTATTATAATATGTAATTAAAATATAAGTCATTGAGTACGGCCGATATAGAGTCTTCGCGCTACTTGTTGTTTATGAAATCCGTACTAATATTATAATTAATGCGAAAGTGTGTCTGTCTGTCTGTCAGTTACGCCCAAAACGCTGAACCGATTTTGTTGAAATTTGGTATGGATATACTTTGAGTTTCACTTTTTATTCCGAAAAAACGTACGGTTCTCGCACGATAAACAAATGGCGCAACAGAGTTGCAGGCGTCATCTAGTACAAAATAACTCAAAAATTACATTGTATTTTTTTAAATAATTACAGTTATTTTATTGACTTCAATCCCTCGGCTAATTTTTTAAATTTTTAACCATCTTCTGTGATGAACAATGACGTACAGCTCGACCATACAATTTTCTAGCTTCCTTTCACGATTTCAATTACTAGACTAACTATAATCTAGATCTTATAATGCCTACCTTCAAGCTAAAAGAAAAACAAATACTAGGATTCTTGTAACCTACCTATAACCTAGGTAATATTACAGATTACTAAATAATATCAGCCATCAACCCAGGTAGAGGCAGGCCCCCCTAGACGATTTTTTTTTAATGAAATAAGGGGGCAAACGAGCAAACGGGTCACCTGATGGAAAGCAACTTCCGTCGCCCATGGACACTCGCAGCATCAGAAGAGCTGCAGGTGCGTTGCCGGCCTTTTAAGAGGGAATAGAGGAGGGTAGGAATGGGAAGGGAAGGGAATAGGGGAGGGTAGGGAAGGGAATACGGTAGGGGATTGGGCCTCCGGTAAACTCACTCACTCGACGAAACACAGCGCAAGCGCTGTTACACGCCGGTTTTCTGTGAGAACGTTGCATTACTCCGGTCGAGCCGGCCCAATCGTGCCGAAGCATGGCTCTCCCACGTATAAAATAATAAAACGATGAAATAAAAGTCAATTTTTCTGGCAAATGGAAATAAACGTGTTGCCTACTCTGCGCAAAATGAAATGTTGGAAACAAAATATCCTTTTAGTCAGATTAATAAAAGTCAATTTTCTACTCTCTCCCCCCTGGGTACGCCCATGCTTGTAGGTATAGATGAAATTATTATATTTTCTTGACTTTACGAAAAATGGGGAAACGCAGGTGCATGAAATTTTGCACAGTTACAGTTTATAATATGGTGAAGTAGTGCACCGAACTAATATTATTTTTAAATTATGCTTTTATCATACATCTTTTTAACAAATAAAACATTAAACACACTACAACACACACACATGAGAAATTACAGATTTTTGAGTGACAAGCACAGATTTTAAGTAAGTGACAAGCCTATTATGTCTATTGTGCCCATAAACCTATAATGGTAGTATATATTAAGTCTATGATTGTGCCCATAAACCTAAAATGCTATATATTAAGTCTATGATTGTGCCTATACATACGAATTTATTTACTCTTTTATTTATGATTGAAGTCTGTTGACAACAAGTTGACAAATTTTGAAAATGGATTATAGTTTTTTTTTTTATTGAATCTTAGAAGATACTATTAGACAATGCTTACACGGCCAGTCTGAGATCAGCTAAGTCCCAGAGACAAGAGTTGAAAAAAAATAATGATAAAGTCAATATTTTTTACAAAATATAGGTAGTAGTCCTAATGTCGTTGAAACTAAGGTCGAATTTCGACCATTGGGCGATCTCTAGTTAATTTAAGTTTTCCTTGAAATTATTCCTCGTCTGCAGATGTATGCAATACCTATTTATTTATTTTCGAGTATATAATATATGAAAGTTGTAAGACAAAATGTAATACATAAATAATAACACTGTTATCATTTTAAATCGATAAATTATGTATTTAAATAAGATATTATTAAACTAATATTTGTATACAAATGTAAACGACTACTGCACTTGATAAGTTCCATATTTGTATAATGATACTAAATTATCGATAAGGCATTTCACCTGATGCATTACAAAATGCCTACACGACCTACATCCTACCTCCTAGTTGGTTTAAAAATAAACTTAATTTCAAGTCATTTATGGTGCTCCCTCGGAAAGATTTATAGTAGGTATAATATTTATTTACTATTCACAAATTGCTGAATTCACCCTGTCAAAAACTTGTCATTTTCCATATAAACCGCGATTGACAATGAAGTGTCAGATATTGTCATCTTCATATCGTGGTTTTTAAATATGGAAAATGATAAGTTTTTGACAGGGAGTCAATGACCGCTAGCGACAAGTTAGCCCGAGTGGAGTATAGTCTGTCGCATTTTGTATAATACTCGATGAGAACTGAGTAGTGAGTATGATGTATTATATCACTCCGAACTCATAAAAAGTAGAGATTATCATTCTAATTCGTGTCGAGTCGTGGCTCGGCTCGCGGCGCGTCTCGCAGCTCGCGTCGAAGCGTGAGTGTAACAAAGCTCGCGTCCCCCTCGAGCTCCTTTGGAAATCGCTCCCGACGCAAGCCCTACGAGCCGCGAGCCGCGCCACGAGACGAGCCGCGAGCTCGAGTTTACATTCAGGGCTCGCGGCGCGTCTCGCGACTCGCCTCGTGGGCCGTGGCTCACGCGCGAGTGTAAATCGATTGTAAAAAGTCGGTCCTGCGCCTGATCTCTCGCCAGTCGTGTCGGTCTTCCGTCCCACTGGGTTATGAGAGTAAAGGAATAGTGTGTGCGCAGTACACAAGAGCACTCTTCTTGTGTACTGCGCACACACTTGGGCACTATAAAAGTACTCCTGCGTACCTGGTCTGGTTTCAATGAAAACCGGCCACCGTCACCGAAACCGGTGTGGGGAGTATTATTATTAGTAATAGTAGTGTCCTTATAAGAGTTCAATTCTTTTTGACAACTGATTACTGACACATTATTTTATTTCCGTGCCATGTCTCGTGGTTTTGGTCATAGCCGAGACTCGAGCATCAAACGTCCCGGACGTGCAACAATATCAGTGTTATTGAGTAATTTATAAATATCGTTGAAAGTCGTTTAAAATTAATAATAAGTTAATAATAATTATTATCCATTCAATGTCGCGATAAGGGACAAGGTGAGGATTCAGCCCTATGACGTAGCGCGTAAGGCTGAAGTTCGTCTGGCAGATCACGTGGCCACGAGGGTTCCTTCCGAGTTGCGACTTGCGTCAGTGGGTCTAGACCAGTGGTCCAACCTTATTTTACACGGGCTACGAGTAATAAAAACTAAGGAGACGTAACTCCCATACTTCAACCGTTTACCGTAACCGTAGATTATTCCCGCTCTGTCTCGCGTTGCAGACGCTCCCGCTTCGCAGTCGCTTTGGTCGCGTAGGTTTGGCCAAAGCCTGGGTTTATTTCAGACCGCAACGCGCATTTCTAAATTTATATGGATTTGACAGATTCGCAAGATGTCTCGCGCAATTGAAATCTGTCAAATCCATACAAATTTATGCGCGCCTCGCATCGCCTCGTCGCGTTGCGGTCTGAATCAACCCTCAAGCCGTGGACAATAATTGTCACTTCTTTGATTAATACACAATTATATTATATTTTGCCGGTGGGAGTAAAAATTCAACGGGCCACTGAAAAAGTTTCGGCGGGCTGCAGGTTGGGGATAGCTGGTCTAGAGACTAGACTTTAGGCAAAATAGTAGGTGGTGACGGGTCTACACGTCGTTGCGATGTGGACGGTCGCTGGTAGAGTTGCGATAGGTTCTATCGTACCAACAACTCTGTCATCCGCACTGAATCGGTTAAGCTGCGTTTCCACCAGAGATGTATTGTAAGGAATGTGTTTTAAGATCCAATAGCATCGCCGCGCTGCGCGATGTCATGGCAAGCTCACGTCAATGAAGCGATTCTATTGGTTCTCAAAAACACATTCATCACAACACATCTCTGGTGAAAACGCAGCCTTAAGCGGGAAGTGGAGGACCATAGGGCTTCAGTGGGTAGACCCTACTGGGGTGTCCGACATACCCCGGCCGATGTCCCCAAACCGCTGATGATGCGGAAAGCATTTCCCCATATAAAAAAAATTTAGGCAAAATACAGGAACTACTGGTCCGATTTGAAAAATTCTTTCAGTGTTAGATAGCCCATTTATCGAGGAAGGCTATAGGCTATATTTTATCACGCTAAGACTAATAAGAGCAAAGAAATAGAGGTGGAAAAAACGGGGGGAAATTATTTGAAAGGGCTTATTTGAACGCGCTAATCTCAGGAACTACTGGTCCGATTTGAAAAATTATTTCAGTGTTAGATAGCCTATTTATCGAGGAAGGCCATAGGCTATATTTTATTATTCTACGACTAATAGGAGCGAAGAAATAGAGGAAAATGTGGAAAAAAACGGGGGAAATTATATGAAATTGCTTATTATCTTAAGATTCTTAAGAACTACTGGAGCAATTTTTATGCTATTTGGCAAACATGAAGAATAGACCACGTTAAGGTACATAGGCTATTTTTTTTTTTTGCGGAAAAATGTACGGTAGCGTGAAATTCCTAATTTACGCAAGCTAAGCCGCGCGGAACATCTATATACTTATAATAATAAAATCGTAGGAAAGTCAATGCTGTACATTGAATATTTTTGTACAATAAATAATACTTGGGACGTGATCTACTATACTAATGCGGACGAAGTCGCGGGCAACAGCTAGTTAACAATAGAGACATTTATTTTAGGGGTCTTTTAGGTTTATAACTAGAATACGAGAACGTACCAACGTAGCGCAAAAAGTGATTTATCTCGTGGTAAAATTTTCCGTAATAAAAATATATGTCCTATCCCGGGACTTAAAGTATTTAAGAGTGAAGAGGTAACAGACAGACAGGCAAACGTTATCATTTATCACTCGCGCTTATGAACAGGTCAGTACGTCTGGGACCAACTTTGTGCGGGTTTCCTCACAATGTTTCCTTCACCGTACGATTACGTAATAATTATATATTCAAACCAAAAATCTAAACGTATTATTTGACAGCAACTAAAATTTCAATATAATTACTAATTAGAATTTAATTGTATGCAATACAAGCTTAGTGATAGCCTTGTAATACTAGAAGTAGAAAATTGTAGTCTAGAAGTGTTAATTAACATGCAACGTTTCGCTTACTCGAGCACTTCATATGCCCCGTTAAAGTTACATTGTAACAAGATTATGGTGCAATCTACATTAAATAATATGAAAAACTCAAAGCCACCAGAGCAACTCAAATTGACAGGTAATGCTAAACTACAAGGATAGTTAAGGCGGCCCCTTGGAGATGTCGTAATTTACCGATTTTTAAAGCTTTATAACTCATAATTTGAAAGCTACAAAATTATAATAAAAATACGCAATTAATCTTCAGTATACGAACATTCCTTTCCACGTTATTAATTTCATATTTTCGTTTATTATACTAATGATATTATCAGCTTCCAAAAAAAAAACAATTTATTAAAATTCAAGCATACATTCAGCATCTCCCTAGTATTTACAAATTAACTACTTTTATTTGAAAGACACGCCAATAGATGGACAATATCATAAATTTTGAACTAAGTTAAGTTAAAAAAATAGAGTTTAAGTGCGATATCGGCAACGTATGTCAAAGTCGTTTGCTCGGGGGACGGCCTATGTTAAATAATATTATGAAAAACTCGAAGCCACCAGAGCAACTAAAATTGGCCGGTTATGCATAACTACAAGGTTGGTTGGAAAGATGTCAATCAAAATGGCGGATTTTTAGGCCACATGTCAATCGATACTTGGATGACATCGTCAAGTTTGTATGGAACTGCTCTAACCAAAAAAAAATATTTACACAGCAAATAACCACCCATACAAGTGTCAGAAAATGTCATATTATGACAAAGACAACGTACCTTTAAGAACAAGAAAAAGAATATTATGTTTATTTTGTTACCACACAACACATGTAAATCAAAACAATAATACACAAATAATTTCTACAATAGCTTTACCTTTCTTGTAGAGGTATACGCAGCGTTAATATATTTATTCATTAAGGTTATCTGAAGTCTACAAAATAACTTGATGATAATAACTATAAATATAATAATTAACTTTTTAGGAAAAACCGGCTTTTTAATTAAAATTTTTATGTTTTCCTCTATAAAGTCAATTATCGATGAAATAGAACAAATTATTTTAATCGCCATTAATTTAATAGCAATTAGTCGATAATAGCCGAGCCTATATTTATAGATATAAATTTAAGTTTGCAGCGAGTTATCAGTAAAAATAATAAAATTAATTAATTCGGCTATCGCTTCAATAAGATAGAGACCCTCTTAAAAAAAGGCCGGCAATGCACCTGCAACTCCTCTGAATCTGCGAGTATCCATAGGCGACGGTAGTTGCTTTCGATCTGGTGACCCGTTTGCTCGTTTGTCCCATAATTTTATAAAAAAATATAGAATTGACGCTACTATGGCTAGTATAAATAATCAGTACTTACCCTACGATGCGACCTTTTTGGCTGTCAAAATTTGGACCAATCACAGAGCCTCAACCTTGTCTTGTTACCGAGATGCATCTTGAGTACTGACTAGGGTTGCTGAGGATTGCTCTTCCTCATAATGAGGAAGTTCCGCAATAATTTGGGTTCCTCAACCGTTACCGCATCCTCATAAATAAAAATACAAAAATCCTCTTCAGCTATCGCTTCCTCAAAATTTAGGAGGAATTTATGAGGAATTTCACTGCGCATGCGCGTCGCGTATCCAATCATGGCAACGCACACGCCGAGCGCGATGCCGGACCGAACGGGCGAGCGAGACCTCCCTCGCCACCCGCGCTGTTCCTTGCTTGTTTGTTTTAATTTTATTGACATAATATAGCAAGCGTTGTTTTGTTTACGCGTGTACGCACTACGCAGCTACGTACGCAGTGCGAATAATCTTATAATTTGATTTCTATCGAAAACCGAAATGATACCGAAGTGTAGTGCTATATCAGGGGTTCCCAGACTTTTTTGTCCACTGCCACTTTGAGAACAAAAAATGTTTTAGTGCCCCCATTGTTTCACCTACTTTCTTTTCCTTATTTAAATTAAGGGGCTTTTGCCACAAATTTGTCGGTAATATTAGCCCCCACAGCCTCTACAAAACGCCGCCATTTCTTCTGAGTCCCACACTGCCCCCTTTAGATCTTCAGCGCCCACAAGGGGGCGTAATCACCCACATTGGGAAACGCTGTACTATATGGACGTACTTCCTCTTCCTCATCCACATCCTCTTCCTCAAAAAATATCCTCTTCCTCATCCGCATCCTCTAAATTTGCGCGTGACAATTCCTCTTCCTCCTCCTCTTCCTCATAATCACTTCCTCAACAACCCTAGTACTGACTATTTATACCAGCTTATGTGCTACGCCGTAGCACCGTGCTACGAATTAATAATTTACTTCTTTTTTGTATTACTAGATGATCTGGTGAACTTCGTATCACTTCCCTCTTAATATAAACCTTTCCTGGACTTCTACGAATATTACTATTTTTTTTTAATGAAATAAGGGGGCAAACGAGCAAACGGGTCACCTGATGGAAAGCAACTTCCGTCACCCATGGACACTCGCAGCATCAGAAGAGCTGCAGGTGCGTTGCCGGCCTTTTAAGAGGGAATAGGGTAATAGAGGAGGGTAGGGATGGGAAGGCAAGGGAATAGGGAAGGATAGGGAAGGGAATTGGGCCTCCGGTAAACTCACTCACTCGGCGAAACACAGCGCAAGCGCTGTTTCACGCCAGTTTTCTGTGAGAACGTGGTATTTCTCCGGTCGAGCGGCCCATTCGTGCCGAAACATGGCTCTCCCACGTACCGATACCGATTAGCGAAATCGGTTCAACCGTTCTCGAGTTTTAACGAGACTAACAAAATAACAAAAACGGGTACCCATGAGCGGCTATCGCTTATCATGATTCATGACTCATGAGGTGTTCCGTCAACTCGTGTCCAAATTTATGAAATAACAGATGTAGAGTCTATAGCCGAACATAATATACCTCCTACTTTATAGATGTCGGTTAAATTAGGGATATATGCGTAACTTTAATAAGAATTATCATAGTGCAAAGTTATTAATAACTTTAGTATCAACTTATTTTCAGACTCACTAATTCTTGCAGCTCTGGATTTACAAGTAGGCCGTTATAATCCACGGCCTAGGGGCGACAGCGTCCATACTGATTACGTACCATCGAGGTTGGCTTATATCTGTCGCAGCCAATTGGTTTAAATAGCCGTTCGATCAAACTGCTAGCCCTTTGACTGAACAACGCCATTCAATTACACGTCTAGCTTTTTAATTGAATATTTAAATCACGCAAAACGTACAACACTACAGCTGATTCAAAAGCCGCCGTTTGATTGAATTAAGTTCAGCGCTCACCACCGCGGCGCTAGGTGCGTTTTGTTTACAATATGGC
This sequence comes from Aricia agestis, assembly GCF_905147365.1. Lineage (NCBI taxonomy): Eukaryota > Metazoa > Arthropoda > Insecta > Lepidoptera > Lycaenidae > Aricia > Aricia agestis. The sequence continues at coordinate 4,919,770 of NC_056423.1, forward strand.
GTCAACTAATCGGTGTTTTCTGGTTGTATTAAGATATTATTCGTAAATATACGTCCCAAGTATTAAAGAGACAGAAATTATGGGGGCACATACGAGTGAATCAAAATTTAAACCAATATTCGAGGAGAAATTACGGGATTACGAAATGCATCACCAAGGTATTTATTGCAATTGTATTCAAAATGAGTTAGAATACAATAATTAATCTGCTTGTTATCATTACGCTTATGTAATAATAGCACTAAACGAATGGTTGCCTTAGTTAATTTACCATTTAACCAGTTGGCTAAGCGTCATCTAGCTGTAGTGTTTAACGTTGCAGTAAACAAGTCGGCTAAACAACGTATAGCCGTGTGATTGTTTTTTTTTTATGATATAAGGGGGCAAACGAGCAAACGGGTCACCTGATGGAAAGCAACATCCGTCGCCCATAGACACTCGCAGCATCAGAAGAACTGAAGGGAAGGGAAGGAAATAGGGGAGGGTAGGGAAGGGAATTGGGCCTCCGGTAAACTCACTCACTCGGCGAAACACAGCGCAAGCGCTGTTTCACGCCGGTTTTCTGTGAGAACGTGGTATTTCTCCGATCGAGCCGGCCCATTCGTGCCGAAGCATGGCTCTCCCACTTGTAAATGAATGGCGTTGTTCAGTCAAAGGGCTAGCTGTTTGATTGAATGGCTTTTTTAACCAGTCGACTGCGACATATCAATTCAATGTTAGCTGTGATCGGTCAGATGGGTTTGACTTAACGCGACCAAATTACGTAGGTCCGCTAACTGTCTAGCAATCAACTTCTCTGATAGTACAAGGAAAGGCGAAAATAAAGTGGCATACTCTCATAAAAATATAAATTCGGCACTGCTTATGAAGTATTTAAGTTAGTATTTACGCACTATGATTACGAAATGCATTTTAAATAAGTGGTAATTGTTGATTAACTATTTTAACAAGTGAATACGCAGTAATTAAATGTCACTGACATGACCTTGATAATAGCTTCGTTCGATGTTAATTTACATTACTTATGTACCTAGCTAAAACTAGGCTAGAATATTTCTAGAATATGTGGCAAAATTATGCCACTAACAAAAAATCGGCCAAGTGCGAGTTGGACTCGCCTATGAAGGGTTCCGTACCACTATAGAGCAAAAGTACTGGAAAAATTGTGTTTTTGTATGGGATAGTATTTATTTAAGTATTTTATTTTAATTTTATTATTAAATATTAAAGTACAGACATCATAAATTAGGATTTTGTGAAAATTAAAAAAGTGATAGACATACGAGACAGCTATGATCTCTCTAGTGTTACAAAAAAAGCTTATCTTCATTCTTCATAATCTTAAAAATTGTAATGGATGGGGAAAAATGTCTTCAAGTGCTGCATATTAAACACAATATCATGTTAAAAACTAATTATGTATGATATGAAATCGTCGCAAAATAATATATCTATGGACGCTTCACACCACGTCAGTCTGGCCCCGTGCTAAGTACCTAAAGGACTTGTGTTACAGGTACCAGACAACGGAAATATATTTAATACTTTTATACCATACATATATTTAAGATTTTTATTATATCATACACATATTTAATAGGTACACATCCTGACCCGGGAACATTGAAAACTTTTTGTTCCGTCGGCGGGATTCGAACCCGCGACCCCCGGCTTGAGCTACTAACGCGCTCACCACTGAGCCACAGAGGTCGTCAAATTATAAAATATATATAATGTTTAGTTAAACAATATATTATTAATAACTAGATGACGCCCGCAACTCCGTTGCGCCATAATTCGTTTATCGCGCGTTTATTCGGGAATCGTACATTTTTCCGGAAAAAAAGTATCCTACGTCCGTTCTCGGGACTCAAAGTATGTCCATGTCAAATTTCAGCAAAATCTATGTAATAGATTGTACCGTTAGTTCTTGGTGGAAATTCATGTTGAACACTAATAAAACACAATTTCCGTGCACTTTTTACACTATATTATGAAATTATTAACAAATTACACGACCGGTTTCGAAATTAATCAAAATCGGTTCAGCGGTATGAGCGTGAAGGGGTAACAGACAGACGGACAGACGGACAGACAGACAGACAGACACACTTTCGCATTTATAATATCATGTATGGATTGAGTACCTAACTTATGTCTAAGTTAAAATTTATTACCAAAAATATTATTGTGAGTAAATTAATAGAAAAACATGAGTTCAAAAAGTGCACGGTCTACCTACTTTACGTTTTTGATGGCTTTGTTAATTTATTAAATTCTAAAAATCATTTTAAAAAATCGGCCAAACGCGAGTCGGACTCGCGCACCATTTATGAGCAGATATTAAGTAAGTATAGACATTTTTTTTTGTACAGGATCCCTTTAAACATTTTTTTTTAATTTGAAAATAAATTATTTTATTTTAATAGTAGAGCCCCTCTCTAAAATAAGTATTTATCTCTAAAATAAGTAAGTAATACATAATCTATTAAAATCTTAACTCACTAGCTATAAGTTATCACCTATCAGTTATCACAAACATTTAAGTTTTATCTTATATCTTTAAACGAGCAATTCTTGTGTATATATATATATATATATATATATATATATATATATATATATATATATATATATATATATATATATATATATATATATATATATATATATAATTGGAACTCGGAATCGGCTCCAACGATTTTCATGAAATTTAGTATATAGGGGGTTTCGGGGGCGATAAATCGATCTAGCAAGGAATCATTTTTAGAAAATGTCATTTTCATCAAATACCGAGCAAAGCTCGGTCAAATTAAGTAAGTATTTAATAGAGTCCCGTTACATAGACTTTCAAATCAAATCAAATAATTTTTATTCAGAGTTAATTTTTCAAAAAAAAAATGTAACGTCGCGTCGGAACTATGGTGCCTACCACGAGTTCGGGAACTAAGTATACCCTTTGGGAATGGAACCCTAAAAGTACATACTAAAATAGTTAATAATACGAACAATTTATAATTCTCTATTTTATTGCACAAAAACTGCAAAGTTCATTCACGATGCATTTAAAAGTGATGAGCAGGAAAAAATATAGGCCACGTATAATTTTATTGTAAATATCATATCGTAAATAGAAATCCATTCATGCGATGCCAAGTTACGCACGAATACTTGGTTTATGTCATTTTAAATCTTCTTGTTTAAAATCCATTTCTACCATAAACTATAGTCTACAACTCTACAGTCTACACTCTACACTCTACATGTTTCAAAATTCAAAAAAAGAATATATTGTTTTTTTCGGTAGTAAATTATTAAGCAATGGGTAAATATTGTTAGTGTTGCTGAACTACATTGTAAAAATATTTTTCGTTTAAAACTCGAGTAGACTCTACATTTCTTGAAAAACTAGTGTACAGAATAATGGCGCATTAAGACTATAATAAATCTTCTCTTGTACATAAAAGGGTCATTTTTGACATATTTATCTTTGCAAATGGTTCTTAATTTGAAATGGCATTGCAATCCATTCATTTTTTTTATGAAAAAGTGTATTTAGTGCCAATAACCAACCGCACACTCACTTCTTTAACACGCGATAATGATGTAACGTCTAATCAACGATAATAAACAAGAAAATATGTGAATTATTTATGGTTTCTGAGTGCAAAAAGTTTTTTACACTTAACAGAACATGCATGGCGGAGTAAAATATGTAACTACTAACTAAGTAATTCACTTTGTTATATTATTGCAGAATTGCCATTAAAATGTGTATTATTTGATTCAAGTTTATTATCAATTTACCGTATAAAAATATTTACATGCCTAGTAAAATTCGAATAAAAAAATAAAAAATTTGAAATTCAAACTCACCCAAAAACTTTCGACGTAGAACATAAAAACTCCCGGAAAAGACATGATTGTTCATTGGTGTTCACCACAAAAATGGCAGGGGGGCCCCGGCGTTTTTATTTATACACATATATTTGTTTACTAACATCACATACACTAACATGGACGTGCTCCCAGAGCGACCGTGCAGCGACTGACGAGCCGGCTTCACGCCCGCGTCTATATACTGCAGTCTTGCTCTATATCTAGGAATTAATTGTAAAACCTGTGGCTGCCCGACATTCAGATATAGGTCATAATTATTGTCCCATTAAAGTGCCCTACTTAAGGGCTAGGAGTCTAGGACCCATTACGTAAATGAACGCTTGTGATTTTAACCCACTTCAAAAAAGGGAGGTTATGAATTCGATTCGTATGTATGTAATTATTTCCAGAACTGCACAGTTTTCGTATATTAGTCTCGTCAGTTAGGTAGTTCAGCGTCTAAGCAAATATGCCAAATTTCAAAAGTGTATGTATGTATCGACGGGTGCAAAGTAAAAAAAGTCATCTGCAATTTTGAGTTTTTCGTTTTTTTGTAGAAACTAGCTTAAAATATCATGTTCTACAACATAACAAAAACAAAAATTCAAATATCACTTTATTTCTGGTACTTTTGTCACGTAAAAGAAGACATCTACTCCTGTTTTGTGAAATTGCACGACGTAGATGCGGATAACTACCGCTGGTCGTCTATACGCGGGACGCGCGGGGTTAATGTTATGCGGCATAAGCGGCTATCTGCCATATAGCTTTTTCTACGTTGCGATTGTGATTTAGATGTCTCAATTTACTTTTGTAAATTAGTATTGTTTGTTATGTTTATGAGTACCTTTCTATGTTAATTCTTATTGTTATTATATTAATTGACTTCTAATTTCTTTCTGTTATTTTTTACTGTTGTTTCATGTTCAGAAAGTCCAAAACAACTTTTTAAAGAAGTTGAAAGTTTCCAGAACATAAACGATAGATTTATCGAGCAAAATACTGTGTTGCCCGATGAAGAATTATTGAACTTCTATAGAAAACCTTGATGTATCAGCGATGAATACAAATGAATATAAGTTAACTTCGTAAGATAAGTCCCCATGATCTGAATACTCTGGGCCAGTCACACCAGTTCACTCTCAGTCTAAAATATAAAATGATTTTGAAAATTTGGATGTCGATCTAAGCAAATTATTAAATACGCCAACGCCCTCAGAATACAATTCATCACTTCAAGTCCGCCGCGTCCATTATCAGTATTAGATCAAAATATTATGTCTTTTTTATTAAACAGATAGTTTGATCTCATATAATCTATGACCTGCTTGAGTTTATTAACTCATATATCGAGCCATCGAGTATATTATCCCTCTCAAACTGTGAATCTTCTAAAGACAACACCATTGATACTTCTTCGGCAGTGGAGGCATCAAGTGAATATTCTACGCCTTCCTCGTTAAACGGTAGAAAAAGACGTCAGTTCAGTATTGATCTAAAGAAAAGGCGATTGAGAAATAAAGACACGTGTATTGACACATGACGTAAATTACGACAAAATTTAGGTAAACAAAATATGCAAAACATCATATTCCGGCATTTGCAAGTTTAACTGTAGCGCAAAAATATCTCGCGAAGTTTTCCTTTTAACTTATCTTTGACCGGTTTTAGGATCTCTGTGATCATGAAAAGCAATTGAGAAATCGTTGAAATAAAATTTCATTTTGTGTTCTGAAGAATCGTATACATCCCTCCGATGGTGTAAAATGTCCGGCGATGCTTATGATGTTATAATGAACACATCATGATCACAATTCACAAGTGCCAAGTACAAAGACTTACTCGTAATAAGCCTCTGCCTAAATTATAATAATTTACAACATAGTTCCTGTACTGATAATGATACTGAATACTTTTTAAATTAGTTTTAAAGTAATTAAAGTATTGACACAGAATTTCATTTTTGTTGTGAGAAATTACGATTTGTACGAAAGTAAATGAATGATTCCTAAGTATATCCAAACTAATATTAAAATGGGAAAGTATGTTTGTTTATTTATTTATTTGTTTGTTTGTCCTTCCTTCACGCTCTAACTAAGAAACTAATCGTATTGTTTTTTGGCATAAACTTATTTGAAAAGATGAAACCGCCTATGTTACTAGGCTACTTTTGGTCTTGGAATAACATCATGTTTCTAAGGGAGCTTACAGGAATATTTGCATTTTACGCGATTTTCAAATTCCACGCGAGCGAAGCCGCGAGCAAAAGCTAGTATTTCATATTTTAACTTCCTTCTAAATCGTGCACCTTCCACCGAATCGACAACGTAGAAAAAGATATCTACGCAATTATGTTCTGAACTTGGTGTTTTTAAGGTGTAAAACGGGCATTAACTACATATTTTAATAATATAAAGTGTTACACTTTACGTAGGTACTGATAATCGCACTAGTAATCGGTAAAAATACTTTTATAAATATAATTTTTAGTTCCCACGTAGAAACGACCAAGTGGTAGTTAACTCAGTTGTCATATTTTCAAGCGCAATGTAGATGCAGACAACTACAATATCTCGTAAATTAAACATAAATAGAAGAAATTAAACATACATGTAGATTAATTTATAAATAATGAAACAACGATGAAAATTTCAATAAATTTGATTGGAAATTGACAAAATGGGAGCATTTTTTCCTATTATGCGCTCTCCTGAAAAGTAGCTGTTTTGTAGATGACTCTTTTTACTTTGCACCCGTCGGTATGTTTTTGTTTGTGTTCGCATATCTTTGGAACTACAAGTTCGATTAAAGTGATTCTTTATTTGTTGTACCAGGTATTATTCAACTTAGGGAATTCTGCATGTTTCATCAAAATCGGTTCAGTAGATTTTGAGATAGTGAACCAATGATTTTATTCTACTTATACAGATATGTTACGTCCATACTATTTTCCGGCTTAAATCTCTTCCGAACAATTTTCAAATTCAAAATTGCAAACATTGACAAATTTGACAGATAAGTGAAACAAAAGATACGAACAACCATTTACATAAAAGAGACAGTTCTATTTTTAAACGTCGAATCGTATCGATGTCTCTTTCTTCGCCTTAGCTATGACGAAAATTAGATTTTTTCCAGATTGTTCGAAAAAAAATTGAAAATGTAAATAATCGAGGTATTTATTGCAATCAAGACATGTGGTAAGAGATTCCATGTGTTTTGTTTACTTTCGAGTCATAATTGGTACATTTTCGAAACACGCACGACGTCATTTTCAATTTATTTAGGTAAGACAAGACGCGGTACGTTCGTGACTGCGCTCGATGCAGACTAAACAACAGACGGCCCAATTGGGCCGTATTTGAATCTTCACAACGCGCGCGGTAGTAACATATCTGCTTTGAGTTTTTCGTCATTGTAGTGAACTATAATTCGTAATTAGTAATTACGTACAATTTTGAAGCCAGTTTTTTTAAATACTAAAAACGTCCTATTCTTTTTTTTTGGACATTCTGGAGTGGGGAAAAGACTGTCTAAAAGGGCCCATTCACGACAGGACTGCACGGCAGTCCTGCAGTGAATGGGCCTTTTTACAGCCGCACTCAGAGACATTTAATAATGATTATTGATTAGACTTCAATTTAATAAAGAGTACCTATTTGACACAAAATGTATGGCACTTATGAAGATTTTGACATAAATATTCGTCTCTGAGTTCGGGAGTTAGAGCTCACAGGCAAGGGCTTTGTACTTATGAAGAACTAGATGTTCCACACGACTCCACCCGCGTGAATAAGATATTTGTGGGAACCGTACATTTTCACTGAAAAACGAAGCCTATGTCCTTCCCAGTGGTCTACTCTACATCTGTGCCAAATTACATAAAAATCGGTCATGTACTTTGTGAAATAAGCGCGTTCAAATTATAATTTTCCCAGTTTTCTCCACATTTTCCAATGTTTCTCCGCTCCTATTGGTCGCAGCTTGATGTTATCCTAAAAAAGCCTTCCTCGATAAATGGTCTATTCAACACAAAAATAATAATTTTTCAATTCGAACCAGTAGTTCCTAAAATTAACGCGTTCAAACAAACTCTTCAGCTTTATAATATTATTATAGTAAATAGATTAGTATAGTCTATAGATCAGTCTTCGCCACTGCAAGGAACCCAGGCTTTCGCTCATTATAATATTATTGTCTACAGACCGCGCCCTTCTTACTCGTGTGACATACTATAATAAAAAATGTTAGGTTTTTATCATAATCCATACAAATATCACACGAACACGAAAGTATTTCTGTCTATCTGTCTTCTTCACGCCTAAACTGCTAAACAGATTTTGCTGAAAGGTACGGAGATACTTTGAGTCCTAGGAAAAAAAAACAATAGAATACTTTTTTATCCTGGAAAAATGTACGGTTAACGGGCGACGGAATTGTGGTCGTAATTTAGTACAGTAGATTTAGTTGCAAAGTAACCGAATACTTATTTCTAATTAAACTTAAGCCCGTAAACACGTTTTAGCCGTTACAAAATTTTAATTTAACTATATTTTATTTAATACTATAACGAGTAGATGACGCCCGCAACTCCGTTGCGCCAAAATTCGTATCGCGCCGGAACCGTACATTTTCCTTCCCGGGACTCAAAGTATCTCCATGCCAAATTTCAGCAAAATCGGTTAAGCAGTTGGAGCGTGAAGTCGTAACAGATAGACAGACAGACACACTTTCGCATTTATAATATTAGTATGGATACTAATCCCGCGAAATTTATTAATTTACCCAAAAACATTTTATTTGTAGAATAAATTATAAAGCATTTAACAGTACAGTTTAATTGCCACTGGCAAACTTTAGAAAAGTGTTGTATTTTTTAACTTTATTTCATATAATATTATTTTAAAGAAATGTAATTTTTTTTTCAATACTTTCCTCAAGTTTGCCATATTATATTTCTAGAAAGTACCAGCAACACTATAAATTGGTGCAGCAATACAGGGCGTCTTTTTGTTAAGAAATAATTAAAAATAGTCTGTTCAGGATATTTTAGGCAACCTATTCTTGATCTATTTTCTAATACCTATAAAAAATCATTCTATTACCAGCTAGGTGAAAGTCAATTTAAGTTCGAATGCTCTACTATATCTAATGGACATCGATCGCTATTGTTACGTATTAGTTCAACAAGATAATATGAACAAATTAGGAGTGAAATTATTTCAAGGTCTCGAATCTCGATGCACAAGATCAGTTGGTCACTCGATTGATGTGTTTGATTGATATGTGCCAGATATACTGATATTGCGTAAACTTCACTTTTTAAGCGCGTACTTTGTATTTAAAAACCTAATGGATTCGATTTTTTTTTTGTCATGAAACCTTTATGCGCCGTCGTTTTTTTTTTCTGAAATCGAAAGATATTATAGAATATTATAATTCTAATTATATTATATTATAATATAATATAATTAGAATTATATTATATTATAATTTTAAGGGCGAAGCCAAACGAGCGTAATTTGTGAGTTGTGAGTCGCAGATTCATACAAAAGTCCTGTTTGATTCACACGAGCGTAATTTTGTCAGTCGTGATTTGTATGAAAAAAATTCTGCCCGGCAGAAATTCTGCGGCTCACGACTCACAAACTACGCTCGTTTGGCTTCGCCCTTATGGTGACATTATTTAACGGCCACGTACAGCGTACTCAGAGAGCAAACTCAGAGACATATAGATTTATGAAATTTCAGTTATAATCTATATCTAATTACATACTTATATTGCTTTAAGTTTAAACTTAACATCCACGAATATACTAGATGCTCCTATGATACTTTTTTATGAAATAAGGGGGCAAACGAGCAAACGGGTCACCTGATGGAAAGCAACTTCCGTCGCCCATGGACACTCGCAGCATCAGAAGAGCTTTGCAGCTCTTCTGATGAAGAGCTTGCAAAGCACTTGTGTGCGTTGCCGGTCTTTTAAGAGGGAATAGGGTAATAGGGGAGGGTAGGGAAGGGGATAGGGTAGGGGAATGGGCCTACGGTAAACTCACTCACTCGGCGAAACACAGCGCAAGCGCTGTTTCACGCCGGTTTTCTGTGAGAACGTGGTATTTCTCCGGTCGAGCCGGCCCATTCGTGCCGAAGCATGGCTCTCCCACGTCTAAATATTTGATGTTCCGTGATATTATGGATTGGCATAGATAACAAATGAAGAACTATACATATTAATAAATTATACATCTTCTAACTGTAAAATGTACGGTTCACGTGAGAATACACAATAAAATATCTCGTAATTCATGAACTAATGACTATCACAAGTCAAAACCTATCCGCAATTTATTGCATCAAGTAATGAGCAGTTAGAAGGCAATTCAAAGCCACAAAGAGCAGCTTACAACAGGAACTAATTATTGACGATACGCCTGCGTGGTCCAGTGGTTTAGAGCGTGGCTCTTGACTCGGAGGTACTTGGTACGATTCCCGCGTTGGAAAGAAGTGATTTCTAAGTTCGGTTAGGACAATGCGGGCTGATCACCTGATTGTCTGACAAGTAATGATGATGTACAAGCGTCGGAGGACTCGGAGGTCCTACATGGTGCCGAACCGGTGGTAGGCACCATGTAGGACCTTCTGAAAATATTTATTTTAAATTTATTCAGAAATAAAACAATTTTTGATTTTGATTTGATTGTTTTGGAGGGTCATGTAAAAAATCGGTCCATATGATCTCTCGCCAGTCGTGTCGGTCCTCCGCCCCCTGGGCTATGTGAGTAAAGGAATAGAGAGCTGAGAGTGCTCTTGTTCTTCACCGCCGAACCGATTTTGATGAAATTAGGTACAGGCACACCGTAAGTCCCGAGTAAGGACATAGAATACTTTTTATCCCGGGAAAACGTACGGTTCCCGCGCGACAAGCAAGTTTCTGAGCAACGGAGTTGCATAATTATCGGTCTACCGGGATCTGATGGCAGATTTCCAAAAAATATCCTTGATCATTGGATAAATTTTTATATTTGCATGTTTCACACACAGAATTAGCCGCTATAAGGAAAAAAAGGGATCAAAATGATTTATTCCAATTACCCCGGTATTGCTAGAGTCAATTTCTTTTTGCCATCAGATCCTGATAGACCTATAGTAAGGATATAAAATTATGGATAGACAAACTATAGGCGTGTCTGTAGTCAATGTAAATAAAAAAATATGTGAGGAATGAGGATCGATTTCTTGTTTACATTATACTTATCTTTTAGGTATAATCTACATAGAAGCAATGACCGTATGTTAAGTAATAAGTTTTATAGAATTGCAATTTTTATGTACTTTAAAGAAAAAATGATTTTATTTACCTACATTTAGAAATTAAATGTTTCTCAATACTTCTAAATTCTGCTCAATAATGTTATTGAAACAAGTGAAAAGTTTTCGTAACTTTTTCAGACACCATGACAAAATTTTCAATACTTTTCTCTATATCTTTTCAATAATTTCATCAAAATCAGTTAAGGCGAGGATAAACCGAAGATATTGAAATTTTCAAAAATTTAAATTGTAATGTTATGGGTCGCAGAAGCCTGAAATAAATGATTTTATTTTTATTTTATTTTATAAACCCCAATTTGTTATTCCGTGACTCCCGGTTTACCTAGTTCCAATATATTTAAAAAAATGTAAAAAATATGAGATGTAAAGCACAATATTTTAAATAACTTAAACCATAAACATTTTAATAAAACGTAATACTTTGGCTGTAATTAATTTGCAAACTCACCTCCGACAAAAATCCATTTCATCGAAATATGAAAATTATACATTTTATCTGAATAAATTGTTAGTAAATCAATATTAAAATCTTCTGAACCGAACAATTTCGTTTCTTAATACATATTTATTTCCAAAGATATTTAAAAAAAAACATGAAAAATAGGGAAGATCCGCCCCGAGTAACTACAGTTTTATGCTAAGCTAAACTGAATTTTATTGCGATGCATATACGCTTGGTCTTTGGTTGTGTGCAATGTTATCGTTTTAGATTGAGATTGATCCCCGCCTTAAGTGTATCCAGCCATCTCTACACTGCCTGCTATTAGTCCACTTAAAAAAGAAGGTGTAGAGTGCGTGAGCTGCAACCTAAGCAATTTCTTCAGAATAGTGTTCAGGATGGCCAGAAGGTAAACATACTCAAAGTCCCCAATCCTAAGGGTGGAGCTGGAGTGGGGGGAGGGCGGTTAAAGTTCCCATTTTTTAGTTTTTTGCTCATATTTTTAAAACGTTGCGTCGTAGAGAAAAGGTGTCTTCTACACAATGAAAGGTGGTAAAATTTCTTACAACTTTTGCCTTACATACTTTTTTGAAATTCTAATAGGATTTCGAGTATCGCGCTCCTAAATAGAGAAAATGAACGGTTTTCAGCATAACCCGTTATTTGAAGTTGATGTTGAGTTCTTCACCAAGAAAATGTTCAAATAGATTTCATACAGCATGATAATTGATAAGTGTTTCTAGAAAGTAACAAACATTTCTTGAAAGTTTCTGTTTATGAAATTAAAATTATTTTAGCAACAGATAAAAAATAATTAAGCAAACTAAAACTTCGTGATCTTACAAATCACCCTAGTAATAAATGAAAACAAAGTCAACAAACTCTGAATTATCAACAAGAAAAAATACGTTGTGTATCTGTGAAGACAATAAAAATAAATTTGTGATAAAACAATGTAATATGACATAATTATTATTAACATTACAACCGATTCCTTTTAGGTATAGTTTCTGAAATTATGTTCTAACTTCTATCCTCAAATAAGGTTCTATCGAAATGTATGTGTTTTTTAATAATTTCGTTCTTGGCCTATACTATAATCGACCAATGTAAGCGACTACGAGCGTGTACTAATCGCCTATGATTGTCCATGAGTCATTCTAAAAACTGCATTGCAATCATGAGTGTAAATTGTAAAGTAAGTAATCCCACATGACCACGTCCATTCCATCATGGGCCAACGTAAAAAAGTATGAACTCCGTTGCGTTAAAATTAGTTTATATCGCGGAAACCGTACAATTTTCCGGGATAAAAAGTGCCCAGTGTCCTTTCCCGGGACTCAAAGTATCTCCATACTTTCCAAATTTCAGCAAAATTGGTTCAGCGGTTTGAGCGCGAATCTATACTAATATTATAAAGACGTAAACTTTGTTTGTTTGTTTGTTTAATTGTAATGAATAGGCTCAAAAACTACTGGACCGATTTTAAAAATTCTTTCACCATTCGAAAGCTACATTATTTACGAGTAACATAGGCCACTTTTCATTTTGGAGAATATAGGGTTCCGTAAGATATTTCAGTTCTTCGGAAACAACCAAAAAATTTAATTATTTTGCGTACGCTGCCTAAACTATAAAAGATAAAACTATACAATGTTCTAAGTAAATGTAGATCTTATAAATATCTACAAAAATGTCCGCGACACACTGTACCTATCTATGTCAAGTGAGGCACAATAACCATTTTTTTATTGAAAAATGTTGATTTTTTTTTACTACATTTAAACGCATTTATTTTACTCATGCTAATAATCCTTATCAAAAAAATAATTTCATCACTAAGTACAGTTTATGTAGATTATATTTGCTCTTTGAATGATTAAAATTGGACGTTTGGTTTATGGCGGCTCTCGACATAGGCGAACGCGTTGGCCAACGCGTCTGCAGACGCGTTGGCCCAATGTGTAGAACGGGCGTTCGCGCGTTGGCCAACGTCTAAATACCTACGGCCAACGCGCGAACGCCCGTTCTACACATTGGGCCAACGCGTCTGCAGACGCGTTGGCCAACGCGTTCGCCTATGTCGAGAGCCGCCATTAGAAGTTATGGCGAAATTAAAATATTGCGATTTACATTTTACGCCCGTTTCGAAGTGGGCACTACCAATGCCACAGAATAAATAATAGTACCTACACGTTGAAAAGGTCTACAGAAAACTCCGCGATGGTATTTTTTTTATGAAATAAGGGGGCAAGCGAGCAAACGGGTTACCTGATGGAAAGCAACTTCCGTCGCCCATGGACACTCGCAGCATCAGAAGAGCTGCAGGTGCGTTGCCGGCCTTTTGAGAGGGAATATGGTAATAGGGGAGGGTAGAGATGGGAAGGGAAGGGAAGGGAATAGGGGAGGGTAGGGAATGGAATAGGGGAGGGTAGGAAAGGGAATAGGGTAGGGGATTGGGCCTCCGGTAAACTCACTCACTCGGCGAAACACAGCGTAAGCGCTGTTTCACGCCGGTTTTCTGTGAGAACGTGGTATTTCTCCGGTCGAGCCGGCCCATTCGTGCCGAAGCATGGCTCTCCCACGTATAAGTATATCTCTTATGGATATATCCCACAAGTTATTGTGGGATATATCCATAAGAGATAAAAAATATGTTAATATTTTTTTGTCATTTACTTTTAACTTCAAATAATGGCTAATTTTCGAAGCGATTTTAACCAATACGGCAATAATCCTTATTCAATTAAATACTTCAAATACATTATTTATTTTGGCCCTTTACAGCATAATTAATACGATTTTAATTTTAAATGAATATTTTCGAAGACATTACAGATTTAAAATTGCGGGACGTAAGTAGCTTTTGCGGCAGTACCGACCAATGCGGGCCACGGGTAGTAATGAATATAAATTATTTAAAATCAAACTACTGAATCGATTTTAATCATTTTGTCAGTGACTTAGGCCATAATTTATTTTATACCCGTGCGAAGCCGGGGCGTGTCGCTAGTCAGCGATAAACTGCAGACATGCACACTTTCGGGTGATGTAAGGCTCAATTCACACCGGAATGGCAGAGGCGAGGCGAGCAGTTTCAGTGTCATATGATTTTAAACTTTATCTTCATTATTGTAATACATATACGCTTGAGAAATCGCCGCCGCCGGCGGCCGCAAGAAGCCACGAGCGACCACGAGCGTCCACGGGCGGCTAGCGGCTGTAGATTTCTTAAGCGATACTACGTAGATCACGGGCGTATAATTATTAATTATACTATAGTTTTCATAAGGGGGGGTCACTAACGTAAAAAAAGTAAAAAAGCGGCCAAGTGCGAGTTGGAATCGCCCATGAAGGGTTCCGCAGCAACAAATAGGCAACGTGCTTAGGAAATCAAAAGTATTTTTTTTTTATTTACATGTACCGCACCGATTTTAATCGGCGAGGTACATATATTATTGTCGAAATTGGACAAGTAAAATGGATAGTAAAATGGGGGGGGGTCCGGACCCCCAGGACACCCCCCTTATATACGCCCATGACGTAGACAAAGTTTAAAATCATATGACACTGAAACTGCTCGCCTCGCCCTGCCATTCCGGTGTGAATTGAGCCTAAAAGTATGGTAGTGTAGAATTTTACATTTATTAGAAAGGGATGCAGAAAATTAATCAAGCCAAGTAGCATCTCTACATAATTGGATTCTTTTGATACCTAAAAAGACTTATGAGGAAAGCGTTGTCTTATTTATAACAATTTATGGACATTGTGTATTAATGTGTTTTATTTATTAATAGCAATAAGGAAGTCATTAAAAAGACAATGCACAAGTATGTGCGACTTTTAATTTTTGTATTACGTTAATCAATTAATACAGTAGCGGCGTTAGGAGTGGCGACGCTGGGTCGCCCAGCCCGCCCAGGGTGCCAGATAAAAATTAAGGGGCACTGAAAGCAAACAAAAGGGGCGCTAAATTTTTTCAACACTACCAGCACCCTAGGCGCCGAAGAAACATGAAAAATTTTAAACATGAAAACTTTTAGGGTGGGTTGCACCAGAGGCGTGGTTAAAGTTAAAGTTATGGTCAAACTTATGCTTATAGTTAAGGCTAACTTTAACCTTAACCTAGACCACAGAATTTGACAGATGACAGGTCCGACAAGGCTTGAAATGAACGTGGGCGTGGCGCTGCTGGTAAAGGAGAACTGTCAAAAATGGCGTTATTGTATGATGACAGCGTTAGTTCCTTTTTTCGCCACGTTCATTTAAAGCCTTGTCGAGCTCAAGAGTAAGTTTTTGTAAAGTAAAGAAAATTTGTGGCTGGCTAGTTAGCGGGCTCTTAAACGAGGTCTTATTTTTAACTCCCGGCTGCAGGCTGGCTTACAACGTTAAGCTGCGTCATGGCTGCGTCTCATGCTCACAGCTCAACATGCTTTAAAAAATTCCTCCGAAACACCTGTGATTAATCGGTCGTAGATTGAACTGCAGGTAGAATTAAAAAATTTAAAATAATCTGACAGATGACAAATGACATTGACATTGGAAAATTGGCATAAAATTTGAAAAATCTATTGGTTTCTTTCTGTTTCAAATATTTTTATCACAATTCACTGTCCAATAACCGTAATCCGTAATTTCAGTATACTGTACAATAATTGATAAAATAAATCTAATATCATACACTTTATCTGCAAATCAAAAAATCATCATGTTTAACAAAGTTACTCACGTTCTTTTCGACTTGGATGGTCTGCTGATTGGTAATTGTTAAATCAATATTTTTTGTGGACGGTTTAAACTGAACCCCCATAGCAAAGTATATTATAAACTAACACAATTTACAGATTCCGAAAACTACTATACGGAGGCATTTTCAAACGTTTGCGCAAAGTACGGAAAAGAATTTACTTGGGAAGTCAAAGCTACCTTACTAGGCTTTCAGAATCGAGAGTGTGCTGAAAAAATTGTTCAAACTTTAGATTTGCCTATCACAACTGATGAATTTCTCACTCAGTGTCAGGAGCAGTACGAAATACTGTTTCCAAAGGTAGAGCTGATGCCAGGTAAAAAAAAATATTGGATTTTTTTTACAATTATATTTTTATTATGGTAAGGATAATGTGAAAAAAAAATGCATTTACTAACATTCCATACTTTATAACAACCATCAGGTAGTAAAAATGAAAATGAAACATAATAATTAAAAGCCTATTTGTTTAGCAACATTTCAAAAGTCATATTGCTATTTACATTTTTATTGAGGCACACCACTAAACCCTTATAACATTTTGCAAACACTTCTTTTCAGGCGCTAAAACCCTCGTGGAACATTTACACAATTGTGGGATTCCTATTGCGTTGGCCACAAGCTCCAGTGAGGACAGTGTACAATTGAAGATGGCAAAGCACCAGAAGTTCCTGTCCTACTTCCACCATCTGGTCATGGGTTCATCAGACCCGGAAGTGACTAAAGGGAAACCAGATCCTGCTATATTCCTCGTCTGCGCCTCCAGGTTTCCCGATAAACCAGAACCTGAAAAGGTTAGTTAGATAATATGATACCATTTTTATAAAAATTAATATAGTATACTCAATTCTGGTTCAATGTGATCTAAATATGTAAACAATAAAGCTGTGTTGTTGGGTAGTGGATGCTCATAATAATTTGTAAAATATAAATTCATGAAAAGGCCATTTATAAAATCAGATTATAATATACTTCAGCCGGCAGGGGGGTGTCAGGTGGTGCACTTCACATCTTAGGAATCTCGGTATCTACAGAAACTATCGGCACTAAATGTATTCTGTTGATGTGAATAGACAGTCACTGTTGTTCGTAAAAAGTAAAAAGAAAAGAAAGAAAACTAAAATCTGCACCCCTTGGAAATTATTTCTGCCAGCGCCCATGTATATGACTTGTTAGAATTTGATTGCCACATGATTTGCCACCATTTTTGATGTTAAACTTGCTAGCCAGTGTACTAGTGATTACATAAAAATACATATATTTTAATTTCAGTGCTTGGTGTTTGAAGATGCTCTAAATGGGGTAAAAGCTGCGCGTGCCGCAAATATGCAAGTGGTAATAGTCCCAGATCCCCGTGTCGATAAGAATCTACTTCAAAATGCTACCCTGATTCTTGAGTCTCTTGAAGATTTTAAACCAGAATTGTTTGGGCTCCCACCCTACAATCAATGTGCATGTAAATGAATTATTTGATTATGGAATTGAAAAGCACTTAGAATTAAGGCGAGTTCGCACTAAGCGACAATACAAGAAACGCCACACGACACTTTAGGCTTCTTACAGACGAACGGCACATATCGACGGCACGCGTCGACGGCAGTAGACAGCACTCGATGCTATGCGTCGACGGCAGCCAAGTCGACACTTGTCCTGCTGACAAGTGCCATTCGTCTGTAAGAGCGCTTACGTTCTATAAAACTGACGTTTTGTGTCCCTGCCGCGTAGTGCGGCTCACCTCATGCGATTTCATACAAAGAATATTTGGCCGTGACGTGACGTGCCGCGTATTGCGATCTGACCTTTATGCTGTTACAGTTGATGGCAACCAAATTGTTTTTTTTTGTTGTAAGTCTAAATTTGCAAGAAAGTTTATACTTAGTTGTTAGTGGAAATTCACTAAACGCTTTTGTTAATGAAAAGTTAGGCACATGAAAAATATTATGGACATTAACGCTTGTATTTAGTAGTCAAACTCATAAGTATGGCTATGTTAAATGTAGTATCTCAATGTTAAAATTTTTATGAGACATTAGGGATCTGTATTTAATCAATGCTCTGGATGTGTAGATATACTTAAGTAGTTTATTTATTTTTTTCTATTTATTACGGTTACCATAAAATTGATGATATTATATTGTTAAATAATTGAATATTATTAAAAAACTCTAACTAAACACGCTTAATAAATGTTATAACGCGGTACCTGAAAGTATTTTAGTAATAAGAATGGATTTATTTTAGTAGATGTAAACATCTCAAATTCTAGTCAAATAAACTAATGTAACTTAATAGATTCAATAAAGAAGAAATAAAATTAACATTCCAACTTTTTCATTTCAACGCCAAAAGAAGAAATAAAATTAACTTTCCAACTTTTTCAGGGCCAACGCAAAAACACGGGCGGATGCGGGCGCGGGCAACGAATCCGCGAGCGGGCCCATCGCGTGCGCCCATCTCATTTAGCGCTGCTAATATAAATTATAATTTTTGTCTTAAACGTGTACAGTTGTGACGGGTAGATTACCATGGATTATTTACTAATTTTGAAACAACGTCGACTGCAAAAAGCGTGTGCCCGCCATCCGCGCTCCGTCGGCCGTCGCACGTGCCTGTGCTGCCCATACTATTTTTCATTATGTAACACACGTGAGCGTGCAGTGTGCACCCGCGCGAGTTTTAGCGTTGGCCCTCAAACACTGACCTCCATTATATAAGTTCCGCGTACTTGTATAATGGAGGTCAGTGCCCTCAAACAATCATGATTTGGCTCTCCAAGACTATCCCACTGGCTTTTGTCCATTAAATACGAACGTAGACGAAGAAGGGAAGATAAAATTAATACCGTAACGTAACCATCCTATAACGAAAGGTGACTGGCTGACTGATTGACATAGTGATGATCTATCAACGCACAGCCCAAACCACTGGACGGATCGGGCTGAAATTTGGCAAGGTAGATGTTATGACGTACGCATCCGCTAAGAAAGGATTTTGATCAATTCCACCTCCAAGGGGTTAAAATAGGGGATGAAAGTTTGTATATAATAATACTTCTTGACTCGAGCGAAACCGCGGGCAAAAGCTCGTCGGTGTATAAGCGTCAAAAGCGTGTAATGTTATGTCCTACTTACTAGGACATAACAAAGGAGTCGGTCTGCATATTTCATGTTATAAAAGTGTAAATAAAGGTTTTTAGTGAACATTTAATGATAGGTAAGTTTTGAACAACGTTTTTGGGCTTTTCAATCGGTATTTTTGTAAGCTAAAAAGATAATATAAGTTTATTAATCCCTTATTCGTGCTATAAGTATAAGGCATTAGTGCTAAAAATGTCACATCAATTAATAATTTAGCTATAAAAATTGCATAGCTTTTTACGTGTGTTTACGGATTCTCATCACTTGAACTATAGTTAATCGATATCATGAACTAATTGACTTTCTTTCCTGTATCATAATGTGCTTCGAAATAATCGACAAAAAGAAATATTCAAGAAAATAAACGCACACTACCCCCGCGTTCCATTTAGCGTTAAAAACGATCAAAACGCTCAAAATAGAAGGCATTTTGAGCGTTTTGATCGTTTTTAACGCTAAATGGAACGCGGGGTATTTGTATGAAAATAAGCACAAAATGGCGGCTAAGACTACATCTATTATAATACTTTTATCTATGGTTTCTAACTTCAAAGTTGACGCTTTCGAATGTGGAGAAGAAGAAGAAAGAGTTTTGCGGAGAATGTGGAAGAGTGATGTTGTGTTTTTATATTATTTTCCTAAAATTGTGTTAGGGGGATATTAGATTATCATATATAATGGACCCAAGATCATTGAGTCAATGATATTGGATAATGTAATATAGACTTAAGATTCATTTCTTCCTTGATCATAGACTTTTGACATTTGCTGAGAGATTGGATCCAATACGGTCATAGAAATAGGTGTTGCCAGTTATTTAATATAAAAAAGAGTTTTAATTTCTTGTTCGTTATGTTTCAAATAATGTAATGTAATTACCGTGGGAGAGCCATGCTTCGGCACGAATGGGCCGGCTCGACCGGAGAAATACCACGATCTCACAGAAAACCGGCGTGAAACAGCGCTTGCGCTGTGTTTCGCCGAGTGAGTGAGTTTACCGGAGGCCCAATTCCCTACCCTATTCCCTTCCTTACTCTCCCCTATTCCCTTCCCTTCCAATCCCTACGCCCCCCCCCCCCCCCTATATTACCCTATTCCCTCTTAAAAAGCCGGCAACGCACCTGCAGCTCTTCTGATGCTGCGAGTGTCCATGGGCGACGGAAGTTGCTTTCCATCAGGTGACCTGTTTGGTCGTTTGCCCCCTTATTTCATAAAAAAAAAATCTATTATATACTTGGATAATCTTGCTGAAATAACAAAAAACAAAGCCATATTAAAAATGATGATGTCTTTTGACAAATCAAATTCTAATAATCTGAATAAATGAAATCTGAAGATGAAATAATCTGAGATCTAGTAACCCTGACGTCAATACCTGTCAGCGTTAGCGCTCTCCATTGGCTATTGAAACCACATATGACGTAAAATAGGATCAATGAATTAAGATGATGTAATACGCAGATATGATCAAATGATCATATATGTATATTGGATCCTATATATTATGATCATAGAAATGATCCAATATATATGATAATGTAATACCCCCCTTATCTGGGTTTTTAATGTGTAATATTGGTAGGATATTAACCATTAGACATTCGTTATCGTGCACAAGTGTGGGAAAGTGATGTAATAAACAGAAACGTGCTCTTTTGTGTTCCCTCCAAAACTCCATCGAAAGTTGCAGTAAAAGGGCCCTTTCACGGCAAGACTGCACGGCAGGTCCGGCAGTAAATGGGCCTTTTAAAGCGTCTACCACTTTACTGAATCGACCGACTTGACTTCTTGACTGTATTGACTTTTAAATACTTAGGCTTTGACTAGACTTTAGACCTGACTGACCTGACGATAATATAGAAAAAATTGTAATAAAGAATATTGTTTTCCAATTTCCCGCCATAATATTATACTCTACAGTCTACACTGGCCATGGAATTAATATGTACTACGTACAAGTACATATTCATTCCATGACACTGGCTATGGCTATAACCGAAGTGCCATTATAAGAAGAAAAGAAAAAAAATAAGAAGAAGAAGAAGAATAACAACAATATTTTTCGGTACCGTACCGTACCTATCGGCGCCTTTCGTGTACGATTTTACAAAATTTATAAATATTAAACAGATTGAGTAAATATGTCGGCTTACGCCAAAAAATTATTGAAGAAAGGTGCTGTAAATCAAAGTATAGTTACATTAATTGGAAATAGCACTTCAGAAGACGAAAATGAAAAATATTATTTTCATAAAATTATGGTAAGTTTAGTAAATTTAATAATAATTATATTCAATATCTCCCGTCATTGCCCCTCTCTAAAGCCATAAACATAAACAGAATAGAGAGGACTGATGAGCTTATGTCAGCAGCACAAAAGATCCCTCTGGCCTATGATATTAAAATATCCTTGCCTCTGGCGACTGGCACTGGAGAAACTTTTTGAAGGAATGACATGACAAGAGCTATCTAGGTATTATAGCATTTAGCAATAATAAATAAATATATTAACCATATAAAAGAGAATGTCTTTAACTGTATGGAGTCCGGTCTAAATTTGTTTCACCTTTTATTTTTTACCGGAGTGGCCTCGAAAATACCGGACTGTACGCTTAAATACCGGACATCTGGCAACCCTAGCTGTAAGTGAAAGGTTATGGCTGAATGAAAAGTCGTGTTTTTTACCATTTTGTATGAAAAATATTGTAGATGTAATAAAAATGTATTGAGTTTGGAGCAAATGTGCAAATGGTCTGCTAAATACGGAATCATTATTACTGAAACGCAACCAAAAATATCCTGTTAGAAAAAAGTTATGACGGAATAAAAAAGTTTTCTACCATTTATTACATAAAATAGTATTTATATGATCCATTGCACTTTTTAACTACTCAATCTATGTTATGTGATGTCGCTTGGCATTTCCTATTAGGTTTTTACTGAAATAGATGAATATCAATATCAATATTTTCACTCAAAAAATTATTTTTCATATGGTCATAACATTTTACTTATTTTTATTTCTCTTAAAATGAAAGTTACTCTATATTTAATGGACAATAAGTCAATATGGGTCTCGTTGGTGGTGGAAATTTGGACCACTTTAATCATTCTCTTTTCTTTTTCAGGTGTATGATTGGGATAATAATGATTACTTGTTATATGAGGCGATAAGTGAATACTTTTCAGTTTCTTTTGTACCAGTAAATTTTTCATCTACCAATGCTGTTACAACATTCTATACAAGTAGTTTGGCTTTGGTCTTAAAAATTATTAATTTAGGTTTTATATTTCCTAATCAAAGTAAGTACCTAACTAATGCTAATTTTAAACTTTTAGGAAAGGAGGATATTATTATGCCTTCAAAGGCTGGCAACGCCTTGCGACCGGTGTTTATATTGTGGGTGTCCTTGGTAATGCTTTACTTAGTAATCTCTCCTAAAGAAATAGTTATTTGATTGGTGTGCTTGTTTTTTTGTCGCAAGTGGATTCAATGTTAGGAGTAATTTTGGACAATTTTAACATTAACTCAGTATCGAGTTGATTTCTGTAGTTAGTTTTTATCATGATCAGGAGTGAAAACCCACTCTCACATACATATGTTGTAGACTGTAGAGAGTCAATAAAAAAGAAAGTAATTATATTATATTTTTTTAAGAAAGTAATTCTAAAAAACATTTTAAAAAGACTATATTTTCTTTCAATTTCAGGAAAACTAATAAACATTGAGATTTTATTAAATGACAAGACGTCTTTACAATTATTTGGCAGTAAAACAACTCTGGAAGACATCGTGACTGGAGTTGTTAGCAACAGATTTAAACCAAATTATGAACTAGATCTATCCAATTTTTGTAATGATGAAGGTAAGTAAAATAACATTTAAGTTTGAGTGTTTCATATTTCTTTATTGGGCAGTTAATGTGTGAGTGTATATTAGTGCAATGTTTTCATGCTAGAAGGCAGCACTAGCACAGACAGTAAACAAGAAGTTTTGTTCGATGTCTGACAACATTTCTGTCAATATTCTAATACTAGCTGTTGCCCGCGACTTCGTCCGCGTGGACTTCAGTTTATAGCGCGCGATGTGAACAAAATTGGTGTCAAAAGCTTTTATAAAAAAATCCTGGTACCCCTTAAATCAAAACAGCTGTGCAGTGTGCACATAATATATATATTTTTTAATTAAACTTTTTATTTTATGCCAAATTTTAAAGCTTATTTAGTCCCCCCCCTATTACACAACTATCTTCTTCTTTTACCCATAAACTATTTATATATAGGTTTACGGTTACGTCACTGCATAGATAAAGCACTGAGTTTTTTAATAACGTAAATATAAATATCAATCGAAAAAAATAACAATCGAAAAAAATCTAAACTTATATGTAAGATGATACCACCTCTTATAGAAAGACGTTTGAGCAAGCGTCAGCGCGATGTAGGAGACGCACGGCGCCATCTATTATGATTTTTTGGAACTAACTTAATTTGAACAATTTTACGCATTTTCACCCCCATATAACCCTTTTTTCCAGTAAAAAAGTAGCCTATGTCCTTTCTTAGGATTTAGACTATCTGTATACAAAATTTCATTACAATCGGTTCGGTAGTTTTGGCGTGAAAGCGAGACAGACAGACAGACAGAGATACTCTCGCATTTATAATATTAATATTAGTATAGATGACATGTGTGAAACGTAGTGATTATATTCTCTTTGGACATGTGTAACATGTCGGATTATTATTTACTGTATGTTCTAGTAGCGCCCTCTGCGCCGACCTTTGCATAATATTCTCTTTTTAAATGGAAAATATGGCGAAACACTATTTTTGCTTATTTAAAAAGCAACACAGTGAACCAGAAAAGACTTGAGACCCCTCAGAACGAAGAAGAAAAAGAGCAAACTCATTAAGCAACAGATTGTATTTATTATGACGACCTCTGTGGCTTAGTGGTGAGCGCGTTGGTAACTCAAGCCGGGGGTCGCGGGTTCGAATCCCGCCGACGGAACAAAAAGTTTTCAATGTTCCCGGGTCTGGATGTGTATTAAATATGTGTATGATATAATAAAAATCTCAAATATATGTATAGTATAAAAGTATTAAATATATTTCCGTTGTCTGGTACCTGTAACACAAGTCCTTTAGGTACTTAGCACGGGGCCAGACTGACGTGGTGTGAAGCATCCATAGATATTATATTATTATATTATATTATTATTATTATGGCCATACATTCTAATACATATTATGAAAATTACTAAAGCAGGAGTTCTTAATCAACAGGTGGTGCTGTAAAAGAATAATTTCTGTTTGATGTAAAGTTTATAAATAATATCTTCTTTATTCTTTTTTTTTCAGAATTTCTGCAACACAAAATTCATTTTTATAAGATTTCTCTGTTGGCAAATTTTAAAATTCTCATGTTAAGAATGAGTAGAGATTGCAAAATTATTAATTTGAGCAATAACCAATTAAGGTACATTTATTTTATGTCCTACAATAGATTTTTTTTATTTTCACATGATTTAGGGCGGGATAAATAGTCAGTACTCAAGATGCATCTCAGCCTCAAGACACGGTTCCAGAGCCCGTACCATGAAACTGTTTTGAGACTCAAACAATCGTACGAGAATGTCGCGCCCTGCTCTAACAAACGTGAAATGACGTCGTTAGAGCAGGACGCAGCATTCTCGTCCGATTATTTGAGTCTCAAAACGGTTTCGTAGTAGGCCTACAGGCTCTGTGATTGGTTGGCTGTCAAAATTTGGACCAATCATAGAGCCGAACCGCGTCTTGAGACCGAGATGCATCTTGAGTACTGACTAATTATACCGGCCTAAGTATATTAGTTATGAGACATTATTATTTAAAATCAGTGTTTTAACACTGGTATAAATTATTATTATTTCATTTTCGTTCGATTTAACAGATTAAGTATCTGTTACATTTGAAGGTAATTTTTTTTCTCTTTCAGGGAAATGCCACAAGAAATTATGAACTTCTTTATCAAAGGAGATTTGATAGGACTAAATCTTAGTCATAACAATGTAAGTTTATATGATTCAGTTGTTTGAACTTGGCTTGGCTTAAAGGGCTGGTCTCATGGCTTTAAGGTGTAAAAAACAATATATTCTAAGGTCTTCTTTAAAGTATTACAATTAATATAGTGATATGATGATGTGGTATGTTGTAAATTATTTTTAGATGACTTCTTTGGCATCAGTACAGAGAATAAACAGTAAAATAGAAGTTTTGTGGATTGAAGGGAACACGTTTGGCGCCAATATGAATGAAATGGAATACATAAAGGAGATAACAAAAAAGTTTCCCAGGGTCGTCGAGTTGGTTAGTATTGTATGACACAAAACTATTAACTATGTATAGTCAAAATACAAGTTTGTGCCACATCTCATGGATGTGGCACAAACTTGTATTGTACCAATATTGACCATCAAAGAAATTGATTCATAGTGTATTTGATGGACCTAAGTCATTTGATCGGGTATGTCAATTCAATAAAAGTCATGGACCGTTGGCTTAGGGTCAATTCAGACCGCAACGCGATGCGTAGATGCATTTCTAAATTTGTAGTAAATTGACAGATTTCAATTGCGTGAGACGTCTTATGCTCAGTACTCACATACGGTTTTGCTCGATAGTTTTACTCTGAATGGAAGGAAATGACATATTTGACATATTTAATTCCATCGAGGCCGGCTCGAAGCGAGCTTTCGAGCTGTCAGTTTTGCGGTCCACACGGTGGTTATTGCTCGTTTTGGAGCAAAACTATCGAGCAAAACCGTATGTGAGTACTTAGCATTATAAATCTGTCAAATCCATACTTTAGAAATACATCTACGCGTCGCGGTGCGGTCGGAATTGACCCTTAGTTTGACATAACGGGACCTAATTACCTGGCCTTGTTGTAAAGGTGTTAATCCATACTTAGTACTTACATACTTAATAATTTAAAACGAATTTTGGCGCAACGGAATTGCGGGCGTCATTTAGAATTATATTATTAACCTAGATAATGCCTGCAACTCCGTTGCGCCCGAAATTCGCAGCTATCCAATTTCCTTTCTCAGGACTCAAAGTATCTCCATACAAAATTTCAGCAAAATCGGTTCAGTTTGGGCCTGAACTCTGAAGAGGTAACAGACAGACACACTTTCGAATTTTTATTATTAATTTTTAAGCGTTCCCACGTCTCACCATAAATTCGTATTCAAATACTTTACAAAGTACTTTTTTACTTTCAGGATGGAATCAAAATTAATAACTACGGTATCACTGTGCCTTTCCACAAACATTTCATACTTAACGACGAATATGACACCCAGTATGTAGTAGAAGAATTTGTGAAACTCTATTTTGCCCATTACGATCATAAAAAGGGTAGAAATATTGAACATTTCTATGATGCAAAAGCTATATTTACTTTGTCGGCGAATTTAAATGGTATGTTTTGTAATAGGCAAAAATATTTAACCCTATGTGTTATTATTCAGAGCATAAAGTAATACTATGCTTAATTTGATCGAAATCCATTCATTAGTTTGAGAAAAGAAGTTACAAACATCCACAATCATAAAATTTCGCCTTTATAACATAAATAATAGTATTTCAAATAAAAACAAAGTCAATAAGTGTCTAAATAAGAAAAGTTTGTAATTGTAAATATTAAAAAAAAACACAAATAAAATAGACTTTAGGTTCCACCGAGATTTGAACTCGGATCGCTGGATTCAAAGTCCAGAGTGCTAACCATTACACCATGGAACCGATGACAGGTCGTGTCATTTTTTGCATCATGTCAATGGACCACAGTGACCTTCAAATTTTTGTTTGCTTCTTTTGCCAAATCATCTGTTTTTATTGATATTAGACCAATTTGGATATTCACCTACTATAACAATTATTGATGCCCGAATTATGATTCGACCGCCAAATTTAAATTTTGAATTTTTTTTATTATTTTTATCCTTCTTTTTAAAAAGTGACTGCGTTGTGTTTTGCCACTATTGTTTTTTTTTTTTCAGATATAGAAAAAGTCTCGATGCCAAAAATTTCGATGTACTCCCGTAATCTTCACAAACCAAACCAATCTAACAATACTAAGAGTTACTTTGGCGTTGAGACGGTCGTTTCTGTCCTACGCGCTTTACCTAGTGGCTCACATGATCTGACCAGCTTCAGTGTTGATATAATACATGACTACGTAAGTATTTAATTAAATTTTATGCAACACGAGCAAGAAAATAAAAAACCACGTCTATTCTTTTGGTTTCAACCAATCGCATCTCAATTCATGCAAATTCCCATGTCAGTGGTTGGACGTAAACACATACCCCTTCGTCCTTCACTAATAAAAATATTGTAATTTAACTAATCAAGGTCGACTATCTTTGTCTGGCAAATTGGAAACGTCAAAGGACAGATAAATGTAGTGGACTTGGTGAAGCCAAACGAGCGTAATTTGTGAATTGTGAGTCGCAGAAATCAGGCTGGCAGAAATTCTGCTGCATTCAGTTTCATACAAAATACCTGTTTGATTCACACGAGCGCAATTTTGTGAGTCATGATTTGTATGAAAAGATATTTACGCGACCGAAATTCTGCGGCTTCCAATTCACAAATTACGCTCGTTTGGCTTCACCCTAACCCCGGCCGCACATTATCCGCGGATCAAAATTCGGACGCCCGCCGGAACGCACTCTGTTCATACATTTTGTTGTGGACCCCCGCACACTGAGGTTAAAATGTATGAGCGGGGCGGGGCGTCCGAATTTTTCCTAATGTGGAATTTCGATTGTGAATTCTGTGAGACTTGCGAGTTGCGCACACGTTCGTTTTTCTTCACGCGCGTACGCGATTTCTTGCACTTGTAACGTACATGCGGAATTCGTCCCGTTCTAAAAAAAGCGAATGTGTGCGTTATTTAATGTATTTTCTACTGATTCCATGCATTCAGATTTCCGAATACGGAAAACGAATTCGGATACGATTACGTAAAACGTGTATTATATATGCGGCCTGCCTAAAGGCTGCGTAAATGAAAAACGATTTCCGATATTAACTGTTTTTTTTTTATTACAGGGTCACACCTTAGTGTTAGTAATAGATGGACTGTTCAGAGAAGAAGTGAGTGATCGATATTTCAGTTTCAGAAGGACTTTTGTTCTTAAATATAACACTATGATGGACCACAGACATTATTTGATCACCAACGAAATGTTCACAATCTCCTTAGCTCCGAAAGATTTAAAGGAGTCTTTCCAGGTGCGTTTTTTATTTGATTGTACTAGGGTAAATGACCAGTAGTCATTGGACAAAGCAAAAAAACACCATATTTATTAATGTTTCTTTAAAAACTGCCTGTTTTTAAAGTAAAAGAACGCCTGATTTTAAAGAAAAACAGGTAGTTTTTAAAGCATCCTTAATAAATATAGTGTTTTTGTGCTCTGTCCAATGACTAGTACTGTCCAATCTAGTCATGTTCACCCTATACAAACAGATAAATTTATTTAAAGGCAAATGGTAGAGGTCTTTGTAATTTGGTTGTGTTATGTTAATAGCAGCCGCCAAATCGGGACTAACATTGACTAGAAAAAACCTGATCAAATAACGTAGGAAGATGGTACAATACTCACATTACCCAATTTAATTATATTTTTAGGGTCCGACGAGACATTTAGGCGAATTAAGATTAATAGAGCCCACAACACAGGAACAAGAGTGTATGATAAAAATATTAAGACATCTGTCACATTTGAAAAAACCAGAAGCAGAGTCGTAAGTGTATATTTTGTTATAGTTCAAGTCATCAAGTAGTAAGATTATAGTTTGTGCGTTTTAAGATGATATGGGTGACAGTTTTCATATTCCTTGCTACGGGTTTTTTTTACAAGAAAACAAAAAAAATCAAAATGTAATAAATTATATTCCATCTACAAAAACAAATGTTTCCTATAATTGTAAATGAATAAAAATGAAAAGTTGCTAAATGCTAACTTATTAATATAAAATTATAAATATTAACTGTGAAATAGGATTATAAAATTATTGTTACGAAAATATTTGAAAAATGTCATATGCATGAAACGGAACTTATGTCAATAGAGATTGACTCTGTTGAATCGAAATCAAATCGATAAAAAAGAGCGGCCATCTTAAATCGCCGGCACCACTGAAATGTCAGTACGAAATCGATAATTTCGATTGCAATTCCTTTAGGAAGTGATTCGATATTTTTAAATTATCGATTAATTTTTGTTAGGTAACTTCCCTACTATTGTCAATTAGAATGTGTCACGCATATCATCATAAAACGCACAAACTATAGTTGATAGTATATACCGGGTTCCCAAACTTATTTGTCTACTGCCCACTTTGAGAACAAATTATGTTTTAGCGCCCCCATTGTTTCAATTTAAAATGCATCCAGATAAAATTAAATCACAAAATACAAATCACCCCCCAAGCCTCTACACAACGCCCCCATTTTTTACTGGGTCCCATACCCGGTAATGGTAGCAAACAATCAAACATACATACAAAAAAATGTTACATCTATCTAAAGGGTAGGTATACCCTTTAGATAGATGTAACATTTTTTTGTATGTATGTTTGATTGTTTGCTACCATTACTACTTTTTATAACTGGAATAGGCATTATTTACTAACGAGTTTTTACGTTTTAGACGACTGAAGAAACATAGCTGGGATCTGCGAGAGTGTCTTGCTGAATTTAAAACTGAAGTAGAGATGAAAAGCATCACTGATGATGCGTTTTCATCAGACGACGACATACAATCGTTGAACAGCTCTATAATATATGAAATTGATTAAGATTACTAAAAGAGGTTGATTTTTCATTTGCTACCTATAACATGTATATTCATCGGACATATCATTACGTTATAACCTACGAGTAATAAAAACTACCACTGACCGCCATTAAACAAGTACGCTGGACTTATGATACCCAGCTGTTTATTGTGCCAATTTGAAGCAGAATTTATTTTATTTTATTTTATTTTTTATTTTATTTTATTGATTTTTGGAAAACTTACAGCTAACATACACATAGAATCTAAATATACAATACAAGAAGGCCAATTAAAAGTTTCCACAGATAGAAAAATGCTAATAAAAACAAAGCAGCGATACGAGTAGACAATGGTCACAATTATTTAGAATTTTAGAAAAAAATTAGAAAAACAGAACAAGAATTATTGTAATAACGTATTAAGTAATAGAATTGCGCAGGTTACAATTAAAATAGAAATTATTAAATTCTTTCTTAAAAGTTGTTACATTGGTAAAGAATAGGTCCACATCAATTATTCGAGATATTTCATTAAACATTCTACTAGCCCTGATCATATAAGAATTTTGGCGATAATTAGTACTATAGTGTTGAATATGCAGTAGGTCACGCTTTCTTCTCGAGGCTGCTGGAACGCGAAGCTGGATTTTGCTGGTGAGATCAGCGCAATCCGCTGAGCTGTTGGCTAAACTAATAAGAAGAGCCAGGTCTGATACTTTCCGTCTAGCAGATAAAGGCAGTAGATGGAATTTTTTGCAGCGATCGAAATAGTTGTTCAAGTACGTTCCAGATCTGAATTGCACGTATCTAAGAAATTTCTTCTGTATGTTTTCAATACGGTTAATATATATGTCATAAACTGGGTTCCAAACAGACGAGCAGTACTCGAGATGGCTGCGCACAAAACTACAGTAAAGGATTTTAAGAGTTTTAATGTGTCTGAAATTAGCCGAGACGCGTATTATGAATCCCAAAGCTTGAGCGGCTTTTTTAATGATATCGTCTATATGACAATCAAATAAAAGTTTTGAATCAAACGTAACGCCCAAGTCTTTTATCTTGGTAACTCTAATTAAGGATATATCTGTAATTTTGTAGTCGTAGTAAATGAGGGTGGTCTTACGAGTAAAGCTACATACGTAACATTTGGTGATATTTAGATCTAGTTGGTTACGACGGCAGTAGTCAAGGAGTCTATTAAGATCCTCCTGGAGGCGAATAGCATCGTCAATGGTTGTGATTTGGCTTAAAATTTTCAAGTCGTCAGCAAATAGGAGTACCTTTGAATATTTGAAACATTCGATAATATCGTTGATAAAAATATTAAATAACAAGGGTCCCAATAACGAGCCCTGAGGTACGCCTGATGGTATGAACATAGGCCTAGAAGTGTAACCATTAAGAACAACAGATTGACATCTATTGTCAACGTAAGAGGAAAACCATCTAAAGAGGTTACCCCTAATTCCTATCGCAGACAATTTGCGCAGCAGTGTGAATTAGCGCCCCCAATGCGGGGGAAGATATTTTGTTATAACCATTGAGTACTATAATACTTTATCTATGGTTATAACATAATATATTTCAATCCTGGTTGACAAAAAGGTTTTTATGGCCGTTTAATGTGTCCCTTAGAAAATGTATTGCAAATATTCTGTGTTATAGTACTTGTTTATGAATTAAAAAATAAAACGTCAGTGTTTGACGTATGTCAAATTTAATTTGACAGTTGACGTCACTTATGTTGAATGTTTTTATAATTTTTACTTTATTTAGATTAAAATCTTATATTAATTGACATAATGAGAGTATAAAATTTTCATTCTTGATAATTATTTTTGTGTATCACAAATAAAATGGCGAACAATTTGAATCAAGTTCCGAATATGCCAACAATAGGTTCGTTGAATGCACAAGGGGGTATACAATACGCAAACAACCCTTTACAAAGCCCCCAGCTTCAGTCCACATCACTTCAGGGCTCTCCGTCACAACACAGCCCTATGGGACAGTCTCAAGTCGGTAAAATCAACCAAAGTGGTGATCAAACAACACAGGTAAGATACTCTTGTTTTGATATTG
Source organism: Aricia agestis (assembly GCF_905147365.1). Classification (NCBI taxonomy): domain Eukaryota; kingdom Metazoa; phylum Arthropoda; class Insecta; order Lepidoptera; family Lycaenidae; genus Aricia; species Aricia agestis. Next base: position 4,952,223 of record NC_056423.1, read on the forward strand.
TATGTGATATTAAATTATGTTTAAAGCCTAAGAAAACGGTATACAAATCACTAAGCATAGTCGCTTACCGCCTATATCCTACTAGTAAGATACTAGGAAGCCTTAAAAACTTGTATCCTGATAAAATCATAAATGATTTTGTCTTTGTGGTACCCACTATAATTATTTCATTTTATCAATTCCAGATTCTTAGTAAGCCAAGATTACAAGAACTGGTGCGAGAAGTGGATCCCACTGTACAGTTAGATGAGGAAGTAGAGGAAATGCTGCTCCAGTTGGCCGATGACTTCATTGACACAACCCTGAACGCTTCATGTTCGCTCGCAAAACACAGACATGCTCCGACAGTGGAGCTCAGAGATGTACAATTACATCTAGGTATATATCTTGTATCTTTAAACGAGCAATTCTTGTATAATATATATAATTGGAATCTCGGAATCGGCTCCAACGATTTTCATGAAATTTAGTATATAGGGGGTTTCGGGGGCGATAAATTGATCTAACTAGAAATTATTTCTAGAAAATGTCATTTTATTCGTGTTTTATTGAATACCGAGATAGCTAGTTGTTATTTAATAGTATTGGTGAATTTAAAAATTAGCTTACATATTTTTTGCTAGGCCTTTTAATACATTTTTTCTACATTGCAATAACTGGCATTGGATTTAAATCTTTATATTTCTATTCTTTTGTTTTGATTGCATTGCAATAATATTGCATGCATTCTTCAAGAATTTATAAAAGTTTATTCATAATATAACAGCTTTATATTAACAATTTAATTGATACAAAGGCCTTTCTAAAGCTCTTTATTCACCAATCACAATCCATCTTGACATACATCTATCCATCATGCATCATGCATGATCTTGGTTGGATGCATGTCAGGATGGATAATAAATAATTTATTTACATAAATCTTTTTTTAGAAAGACAATGGAACATGTGGATACCAGGCTTTGGCAATGATGAACTTCGGCCATACAAGAGGGCTGCTGTTACAGAGGCACACAAGCAGCGCATGGCACTCATTAGAAAAACTATTAAGAAATATTAAGTTAAACATTATAGTAAGTTAATTAAGTATTTTGTAATTGAATTCCACTAACAGGGTCCACAATGTGGAATGTGTGAAGAAGCAATAAAAGTTTTGTCTTTAGCTGATGTTACAAAAGTTACTCTAAGGATAAGGACTTGTGTGCCTAGTATGGACCTTTTAATAAGTAAAAATGATTTTTATAAAATGGCTTTGGAATCTTATGTAGATAAATAAGGATTAAAATAAAACAAAAGTTTGAAATTAAACACAATTGATTTATTTATGAAAATAATCACTAAGTACAATAGTTGTACAACTAACAAAGTGCATAAAAAAAGAAATACTGGTATAACATGAAATCACAGGCAAATGTGGATTAAAAGCAATTTTGGAATGTAAAAACCAAGATTTTTATAAACAAAAGAATCTAATTAAAAAAGCTAATACAGTACTTTATATACCAAAATGCAAATTTAAAGGCAAAAGTACAATTTTCATAAAATTATCTTATTGTACAATTAGGCAGATTTTATCACCATAGTTTAATGTGTATTTATTATAGTAAGATGAGTAATGACACAAGATCTATTTTCAGCATATTTATAATATCAGTATGTCATGTTTACGAAGTGGCCGTTTACGATAAAAACTAAATCTTACAGTTACAATAATTTAAACATACCTCACCACAGAACCCAAATCTAAAAACAAGTGCACACACAAAATACTATTATTGCCAATCAATATAAACACCAAACACACAAAAATCAGATAAAGCTAAAATTTGCTTTCTAGTCTATGCATATTGCATAAAGATCTTTCAAACCTAAAAGTATATCACAAATAATAATTTAGAAATTTATTGTCACTATATGAATAAAATGGAATACTCGATTTTAAGTATAAAACACACAGAAAATAAATAATTAGGTACCTCATTCTAAGAAGATTCTATAGAATCAAGTGCCATGTCAATTTCTGCATGTTGCAAGTAGTTTACAATAAAATACATCTATAATTTTTATTGTGTACAATCCACAACATTTTGAATTTTCAATACTTCTTAATTTTACTAATACTAACTACCAACTACCAACAATTTTTTTTACTATGTTACTCTTAACATATTTTTTCAATTTTTTACTAAGATTTACAAATTAAATTTGTAGATGACATGGGGCTTAGAGTCCTCGTCCTGTCGACAATGCTGGTTTGTAACATTTTAGGTACCTTTGTATCCTATTTTATTCTAGCTGAAGAAAAAACTGATGCTAAAACAGCACTGCTAAGAGCCAGTAAGGTTAAGAATGAAGCTGATTGCTGAAACGTGCTACGAAAATGGCTACTAAACAAAGTAGGATTGAAAAATAAAGTTACATAGAGTAGTTGTGATATGGATGGGTCCTCGGACTTAGCGTCTCAACGAGCAAGCGGCAGGGCAACTGAGACCCCCATGTTGCATCTCAGATTTCTCTTCCGGGATGTACAGGGTGTCAGCCGGGTCTAACTTCTTGAATTGCAGTTCCTTGGACTTTATTGTGACGGGCTCCTGTAACAAACAGTAGGTATATTTGTTAAAACTGCTGTGAAGGGTGAGTACTACTGTAAAAAATTATTGCAAAAACATAAGAGGTAGTGTTTAATAACTTATATAATATATTAATAACATACATATAGCATATTAGTGGACTAATGATCCTTGTATACTGTATTTGCAAATGGCTTACGTAAGCCATTTTGGCATAATGTACGCATGATTCAAAGGAAGAATAATATTATAAATTGCGAAAGTGTTTCTGTGTGTCTGATCGTTACCTCTTCACGCCTAAACTGCTGAACCGATTTTGCAGAAATTTGGTGTGGAATGTGGATATACTTTGAGTCCCGGGAAAGCACATAGTATACTTTTTATTCCGGGAAATTTTGCATCTCCCACGTGATAAACGAATTTTGGGACGACGAATCACGAAGTTATGAGAGATAGGAGATGCGGGCGTCATCTAGTAATAAATAAAGACAATACAATGTCAATGGAGGCTTTGGAGGGTGTGGCTAGAACGTAGTTGATAATAATTTGATAAATAAATAGATTCCGATAGCGTCAAGGAAAGATAACTAAATACGCAGTTTTCAAATGTCAACAAACAATACGCACAATGCGACGCTGAATATTAATTTATCAGTCGAAAGTTCAAGTTTGTTTCCGTTTAGTTATAAATAAATTATGACGTACTAATAATCTATCTGCTAGTTTCTAACATTGAGTTTTATTTGAATCTAAGGTTGGGTTGCACCAACTAACTTTAACTATAACTGTACTTACTTAACTTTAACTACAGTGCAATTTGTCAAATCTTTGGTTAAAGTTAAATATGGCGTTCAAGGACGCCAAATTTAACCTCCGCTCATACGTATATCTGAAAATTTACTATGTTTTACAATGTTATATTTATCCTGTCGATTTTTACGGATAATTCCATTTTTATACCCTCAATCCCGTTACCTGTAGCTTCAATAAAAAAAATAAACGCAACAGACATCTGTGAATTTCTCCTGTTAAAGTTAAAGCTAAAGGACGCCATATTTAACTATAACCATAACTTGTAACTTTAACCACGCCTCTGGTGCAACCCAATCTTATTGTAAAGTCGTAAACACGTTACATGTGCGGGCATAAAGTTACCGATCTAACTTATTCAAAAATCAAAGCGCAATAAAAAGACGCTTATGTGGGCACATGATGATGGCACATTAATTATTCTGCATGAAGTTCAAAGTCTTTGTCGTCCTTTTTTTTGCGACGGGAAATGCCTTGACGCATCCCGGGGGAATCGGGGACTCCCACGAGTATGTGGGGCTCGCTGCGGCCGTAAGGCCCAATTCACACCGGATCGGCAGCGGCCGGCAGCGGCGCGAAGAGCACTTTTAGTGTGAAATAATTTTAAACTTTATTTACATATATTATATATACTTTATATACATACTTATAACTACTAGTATCGCTTGAAAACTTCAAAAAGGGCTCGAGGCGCCGCGCGGCGCCGCGCGACCGTCGTCGGCGGAAAGTGCTCGCGGCTTCCCGCGACCGCGCGCGTCGTCGCGAGGCGCCTCGAGGCGTCGCGAGGTGCCGCGAGCACTTTCCGCCGACGGACGCGCGGTGCACAGTGGATCGAAAATCGAGTATCATAGACATAAGAACTTGAATTTCCAGATGTCATTTTTTTGGGCTGAAATATGGTCTCCTAGTTGTTATTACATAATAAAATGTAAAAAGACGCAGCTACGTGTAATAATAAGGGAGTTACAATTTTTTTATGAAAGTAAAGAACACGGATCATTTAACAAAAAAAAATAGAATATGTCAAGTAGTTCCAGACAATTTAATTTAATTCAGTTGGAAGTTTTAAATTGTTACTGGGGACACTGGAAAAAGAGAGGGTTGATACATTATATCACCATAACAATTTCTTTCTTCTTTCTATTTGAATTAAGTTTTTAATTAACCAAAATGAAGTACAAATGGTGCCGAAAAATACAAAATATGCCAAAATGTGAGTAATAATTAGTACTATAATAGTGTGTGAGGATATAACGGCCAACCATGCGATTCCAGAGATATTATGCTCATTTTTCATGTCGGCTCCATACTAAAATTTCTTTTAAAAAATATTACTCCCGTATTATTACACGTAGATGAGTCTTTTTACATTTTATTATGTAATAACAACTAGGAGAACATAATATTTCAGCCCAAAAAAATTACATCTGGAAATTCAAGTTCCTATGTCTATAAAACTCGATTTTCGATCCACTGTGCGGCGCTCTGGAGGTAGCGCGCGGCCGCCAGCGGCCACGAGCGTCCACAAGCGGCCGCTCCTCTTCGCGCCGCTGCCGATCCGATGTGAATTGGCCCTAAGGATGGTAAGTGACCGCAGCCCTACCCACTAAAACCCGTCGGTACTCTTCGTCTTCCCGTTGCCGAGTCGTGAGAACACGTGAGCTCTACTCCGCGTCGACAATCGTCCGCCCGCGTATTAATAACGTATCGTCCTCTTTGAAGCACTGTCGCTATGCTCCTGTCACCGAACAGAGGCCCTTTCGGGGCTTACATAGGCAACTCTCCCTGTCGTCGCGATGCGCGAAGAGTACACTGCACATCGCGACCCTCTCGGGTTTAAAAAAAAATAAAAGGCCTAGCGTAATATTAGCTGCCCAGGTAAAGTTATTACTTATTTAAATACCAAGGTAACCTACAAGTTGTGTTGCTTTGTTACAGGTTGTTTGTTATTCGTTATGGACCATTTTTTTTCACTTTTGTATGGGCAAGCGCCCTTGGCGCGGTCGCAGCCTGAAATTTTGGGGGGGGTCACTCAACAGTCACTACACTATTTTTTTATCTGCGCCCTCGGACGGTTCTGGGTTGCCAGCTGTCTAAGGTCGGACGCAGTGGTGGTTAGGGGATAGATAGAAATTTCCTTTAATTATTTGGCAAGATTTTGAGATTTTTCAATTTAACCTTAGATTTTGGGGGGGTCATGTCCCCTGTGACCCCCCCCTTCGGACCGCGCCTGAGCGCCCCAGGGCCCACAGCGCGAGCGTCACGAGTTTTCCCATACAAAAGTAAAAAAAAAAACCGGCCAAATGCGAGTTGGACTCGCCCATGAAGGGTTCAGTTTTTGATTTATTTTTATATTCCAGTTGATTTCATGAAAGTTAAATTAAGGTTTACCATATATGTAGATATATGTGGCGAAGTTACACAATGTTGCTCAACAAAAAAATAATAACGATGTAAGTTGTAACCATAGACTTATAATATTGTTACATGCTAGGGTTCGAGGATTTGGAGAGAAAGACCTGGTGACTCTCTTGAAGACTTTATTAACACTGCACTAAACACTAGGTCACAACACTTAGCACTAAGTCCAAGCAGCACTAAGGTCGTAGCCAAGTCGCAGGTTTCACTGGTTCACTCACTATTGATCACTTGATGTCGCCTCGAAGATCGCTCAGATTGAACTGACTTGCCGGGCCTGCCTGCGGCTCTTTTTATATGGCGAGACGAATTCCAGAAATTTCCCGATTCACGTAAACAAGTAAACAACCGTGGGAAATTTCTAGGCGGCTCGGGCATGTACCACAATAAAACTGCCGTCCTTGCGATAAGTGCAGTAAGTTGAATTTAATTTAGACCTTATGTACTCAGTCATAAGGTCTAAATTCAAACACGCTAACAAATAAAGGGTAAACACGTAAACAAACATTGGACCTTTTTAGAAGGTTCGAGTATGTACTTGCGCACCACGTGTCCGTATACCATGTACCGTAACACTACTCCCCTCTTAGAGATGCTCGTCCCGAGCATCATTGTTACTGCCATGGTAATGCGCCAGACGGTTCCTACGACTACTCCTGGTCTGTGGTCCCTTTACAGCAGCGCAAGTAATACATCTGTGGCACCAATCCTGCACATCATCTCTCCAATGCAACCAGAAGAATCGTTCTCGCACTTTCCTTAGCATCCTCTTGACGCCTAGATGACTCCCTGATACGCCCTCATGTATCTCGCGGAGAACATCTGGTACTCTTGCCCTTGGGACAATTATCTGAAAATAGAACTCTCTGCCGTTAGCCTTCTGCCATTTCCGGTAGAGTAGTCCGTCCTGAAGTATCAGACTGTCCCATTGCTCCCAGTACGCCTTAGTGACAGCGCCAGTGGGTGCAACCTCACTCCAGATTGGTTTTACGTCACCCCGTTTCTTCCATGTGATGATGTGCCGAAGGTCGTCATCTCTTTCTTGAGCCTTTCTCATAGCTTCATTCTCCATGTGCCCCAAATTACTTGTTCTCTTTGTTCCGCTCCGTACCTGGGAGGTAACAGTTACCGGGGCTTTCTCCGCGTCATCCAGTACTCGCCCCTTAGTTCTGGATTCTATTCGTTCCCCATGATTCCGGGTAGGGGACGAAACCGCTTGCTTCTTCAACTCCTCCATTTGTTCCTCGATCCTTTTTATCCTTGCCATCTGGGTCTTCTTCTGCGGACAGTTTAGCTGAAGATGGCCCCTCTCACCACACTTATAGCACATGGCTTCGAGTCTTTTCCTCGTAGAAGCCTTAACTTCCTTGACTTCTTCAGAGACCTTGTGGATCTTATGGGTCTGCCGTATGTCATGGCGCACAGCCTCGACTTCCAAAGCATGCGCTAATGCTTCCTTTAGCGAGGTATGGTGACCAAGTCTTACTGCAGCCCTGACCTCCAAGTCTTTGATTCCGTCGACAAATCCTTGAACAATATTTGTGTCGACCATCTTGGTGTCGGCTCCTGGATATGCCTTCCTGACGAGTTTTTCAATTTCCAACGCCCATTGTTGAAGTCCTTCTCCTGAACGTTGGACTCTGTCACGCAGTTGGGCACGGAACACGTGCTCCAGGTGTCGCTCCCCGTATCTGGATTCCAGTGCCTCCATCAGGTCTTGGAAACCATTTCCCGTATGTGGCAGTGCCTCCAGAACCGACACAGCTTGCCCTCTGAGTGCAACAGTGAGAGCGGTCAAGCATTGCTCCTCCGTCCATCCGTTTGCGGTAGCAACAGTCTGAAATTGCCGACGATAAGCGTTCCAAGAAGTAGTGCCGTCGTACGGTGGCACCTTTACTCTTGGTCCTTGCGCCACACCAGTGACTCCACTAGACACCGCAACTCCCGTAGTTTCTAGGCGCACTACTCTCTTCTGTAGTTCTGTGAATCCGGTTTTCAAATTTTCCACAACCGTCTCTAACCCAGTAACTCGTTCTTTCATTACGTCGACATCTTTTCGAAGCTTAAACACCGTGTCACTGACATCCTTTATAGCTCCAAGCGCTTTTTCTTGGAGGTCTTTTTGTTGCTCTTGTGATTCTCGAATCGCTCTGATTTCAGCACCGAGCTTGCGTTCTTGTGACTCTTGTAAAGCGCCGAACCTGCGGTCTTGTGCCTCCATCATTGCCCTTTGAGAATCTTTCAACGCCTGACTTTCAGCTTTTTGAGACTCCTGCAAAGCCTGAATTAATTCAATTATGCTTTCCAATTGAAGGGCCATTTGAGGGGCCGTAGAAACTACGGGCGATGCATGGTGGCTGGAGCCAGTAGGCAGGGGTTGAGCAGACGGAGCTCGGTGGGCGGAGCTAGTGGGCGTGGCCTGGTGGGCGGAGCCAGTGGGCGTGGCCATGTCCAAAGTGGGCGGAGCCTGAGGGGCGTGGCCAGTGGGCGTGTCCCGGGTGGGCGGAGCCAGTGGGCGTGGCTTCAGCCAAAGTGGGCGGAGCCTGGTGGGCGTGGCCAGTGGGCGGAGCCATGTGGGCGGGGCCTGTGGGTGGGGCCTGTCCCTCAGTGGGCGGAGCTTGGTCCCCAGTGGGTGTGGCCTCCGCAACTCCTCTCTCGGAGTCAATGGCAGCAGCTCGCTGCGCCCTTGTCCTGACACTCCCCTTGAAGTCCTCTCTCGGAGTCAATGGCATCTCTAAATCGCACTTCTGACACCAGTTGTTACATGCTAGGGTTCGAGGATTTGGAGAGAAAGACCTGGTGACTCTCTTGAAGACTTTATTAACACTGCACTAAACACTAGGTCACAACACTTAGCACTAAGTCCAAGCAGCACTAAGGTCGTAGCCAAGTCGCAGGTTTCACTGGTTCACTCACTATTGATCACTTGATGTCGCCTCGAAGATCGCTCAGATTGAACTGACTTGCCGGGCCTGCCTGCGGCTCTTTTTATATGGCGAGACGAATTCCAGAAATTTCCCGATTCACGTAAACAAGTAAACAACCGTGGGAAATTTCTAGGCGGCTCGGGCATGTACCACAATAAAACTGCCGTCCTTGCGATAAGTGCAGTAAGTTGAATTTAATTTAGACCTTATGTACTCAGTCATAAGGTCTAAATTCAAACACGCTAACAAATAAAGGGTAAACACGTAAACAAACATTGGACCTTTCTAGAAGGTTCGAGTATGTACTTGCGCACCTGATGCCGTACCGTAACACTATGTATAGAAAATCTTAAGGATAACGAATAAGAGTAAAATTATTATTTTTAAACAAAAATTGAAACCGACTTCCAAGGCCAGGTAAAGACAATGGTAATTTTCTGAAATGAACTAAAAATAATCAATTAATAATTCATATTCTGTACTCAGTATTTATTTTCTGTTCTCAATCTTCATAATTTGAAGTCGGTACCAGTCAATAAGTTGCAGTTGTATTTTGTCATAGAACTGGCGATTAGGTTAGCTGGTACTTCAATATAATGAAGACTGAGAACAGAAATACTGAGTACAGAATATGAATTATTTAATACTTTCTAGTTCATTTAATCTAGATCTACAAAAAAAGCGGTAAATTGCACATAGAAATTGCGCTAAAGTTAGCTGCTACCGAGTAAAAAATTATGAAGATTGAATACAGAAATAGTTGACGCGTCTATGTGTGGCCCGAAAAATATCCAGGAGTTCCCTCTATATCTCACGAATTTCAGTATCAGATCACCACTTTTGTAAGCATTGTACCAAATTCGGGTTATTGTACCTCTATATAAACACTAAATAGCAACAAAAGAGTTTTGAAAATCAGTCAACAAACGGTGGAAAAATAATATAATCAAAGGCAAGATTTTTGATAATAATGTGATGATGATGATGATGAGTATTATTGGCACATTGACAAAATATGCTTTTAGTTGTTGAAACAACGCCAAAATTGCCGAACATTTATCTATAAGGATTCAAGAGTTCTGTACAGCACCTGCGGAACCAGGGTGTATTTCGGCGCAAATTCTTATTTTTTGGTAGTTTAAGCTTAAAATCCTTCAGAAAATGTAAAATCACTATATTATGTTTCCATATAAATTTTAAGGAGTCCCGTAGATTTCTCATGGATTGTATCATCAGATCACCACTTTTGTGATCATGTTACCAAATTCGGGCTACATCTCATACAACAACAAAAGAATTTTGGAAATCGGTCTACAAACGACGGAGTTGTCCGCGAACCAATATAAAAAAAGTGAAATATATCCTCCTCCTTTTTAGAAGTCGGTTAAAAAGTAGCCTAAGTTATGCCTTACTACATCAGCTATGTGCCAAAAAAAGTCCCGTCAAAAACGTCAAGAGATTAGCCGGAACAAACAGACAGACAGACAGACAGACATACAGACAAAAATTGTAAAAAAGGTTGTTTTGGTGTATGTACCCTATATACATTCATATGCAATATGCATGTAGTAAAAAACGGTTCTTTCAATATTTACAAACAGACACTCCAATTTTATTTATATGTGTATAGATGTATAGATAAAATATCATAATATTTTTTATTACAATTATTTTTAACCGACATCCAAAAAGGAGGAGGTTAGACGTTTATTAAACTTATTACTGGTACAAATAAAGTTGGGATAGCTCCTTTAACCAAAACAATATTTATTCTACTTTTTCTTTAAAATTTTTCTATTATATCTACTAGGTATGTCAAAAGATAATTATTATTTAAAAATAATCGTTAAAATAAGATAATATTATGTCCTTTTTAGTCCGGCCGCACATTATCCGAATTTCAGATCACAAGTTTGACACGTCAGAAATTTTGATAGTATGCGGAGTCTACAACAAATTGTATGAACTGAGTGCGTTCCGCCGGGCGTCCGAATTTTTCTGATCAGAAATTTCGGATAATGTGCGGCCGGGCTTAAGGTGATAAATATAAAGGTAAGTAAATGATTTTTATTTTAGTTTTATGTTATTGTAAAATATCGATAAGCATATCGATAAATTTGATTCAAGCACTAGCGTATATGTAAAAAATTTTGATGAAAAATTTTTCTTCAAAATTTGTGTAATATAAGAACAATAGTACCTTTAGTTACGCAAAATATGGAAGTAAAAGGGAGGATTAACAATATTTTATTTGAAATAGAGAACTAAAGACAGAATAATAGCAAAAATAAACACATCGTAGCAATTGGGACATGAAGATTAATTACCTGTGAAATGTATATTTTTCAGGATTATTCTTATGATTTACACTGCATTCCCTTACAGCACAAGTCACCATTTTTAAATATAATAATATTTATTAAAAATAACAAACAAATTGAACAATATATTGGAAATACTGAAAGGGCATAAAAACGATTGACGACTTTTGACGACCTGTCAAATAAGTGGTTACAATTTTTATTACACTGCCTCTCTCTTCTCATCTTGTTATATTTCCATAAAGGATTTTCTTCTCTCTCGCACTCTTTGTTGGTCTTTAGAATTATAGGTTTATGGTTGTAACAAACCAAAGGAGTATGTTTTTAAATGTATGGAGCCCGGTCCAAATTTCCACCACTAACGAGATCTATATAGTAAAATTGTCTACTAAATACTGAATCATTATAACCAGACCACAATCAAAAATACCTTGTCAGCGAAAGTTAGGGCTAAATGAAATAGATGAATATCAATATCAATATTTTCACTCACAAAAATAATTTTTCATATGGTCATAGCTTTTTACTGACAGCTTATTTTTAATTTGTCTCTTATTGAAAGTTACTCTATATTTAATGGACAATAAGTCAATATGGGTCCCGTTAGTGGTGGAAATTTGGACCGCTTTACTTCATTCTTCTTTATAGTCAAAATTCATTCCAATGATACGAACTACGAAACAAACACCGATGCCAAGAGGTGTGTCTCTACTATGTGCCAAAACTATTATTATCAGTAGATTTGTTAGCCATAAATAACTTGATAAACATAAATTAACTAAACCCGTTTTCGTGCGTTACTAGGAAATCCATACTAATATTATAAATGCGAAAGTATCTCTGTCTGTCTGTCTGTCTCGCTTTCACGCCAAAACTACTGAACCGATTGCAATGAAATTTTGTACACAGTTATTCTAGAGCCTGAGAAAGGACATAGGCTACATTTTGATGTCGGAAAATATCTTATTTCCATGAAAATATCGATGAAAATTAATTCGCATTGTAGTTCTTACATGTGACAGTAGATGTCGTTTTTATTGCCGATGGCTCCGTAACGCGCGTGGTCAGCGCTCATCCCGGGGGTCCTGGGTTCGAGTCCCGCAGGCGGAACAAAAAGTTTTCAATGTTCCTGGGTCTTGGATGTGTATTAAATATTATACTCGTATAACGCCTCCGTGGTCTAGTGGTATAGAGCGCGGCTCTTGACTCGGAGGTCGTGGGTTCGATTCCCGCGTTGGAAACATGTTATTTCCAAGTTTGGTTAGGACAATGCAGGCTGATCACCTGATTGTCTGACAAGTAAGATGATCCATGCGTCGGATGGCCATGTAAAAAGTCGGTCCTGCGCCTGATCTCTCGCCAGTCGTGTCGGTCGTCCGTCCCACTGGGTTATGAGAGTAAAGGAATAGAGAGTGCTCTTGTGTACTGCGCACACACTTGGGCACTATAAAAATTACTCCTGCGTAGCTGGCCTGGTTTCAATGAAACCGGCCACCGTCACCGAAACCGGTGTGGGAGCTATTATTATTATTATTATATAATATTTAATACACATCCAAGAAATATTATATAATATTTCAAAAATCTTAAATATATTTTATGTATAATATTATAAAAAATCCAGAAATATATCGATGCAATGAACATTTTAGTTCTAATACGATTCAACAGATGGCGTTTTATTTTTTACTTCATTGTAACATAGAACTAATCATACTTATTATCATAGAGGAATAAATGTATATGTTTTTGTTTATAGTTTTTAATACGTTAGAATATTATGTTTAATAATATTATCACTTGGTATAATAATAATTAATCTATCTTATCTTATAGAACTCCTACTTCATCTATACTAATATTATAAATGCGAAAGTATCTCTGTCTGTCTGTCTGTCTGTCTCGCTTTCACGGCAAAACTACTGAACCGATTGTAATGAAATTTTGTACACAGATAGTCTAAAGCCTGAGAAAGGACATAGGCTACTTTTTAACTGGAAAAAAGGGTTATAAGGGGGTGAAAATGCGTAAATTTGGTCAAAAGTAATAACTCACCTACCAAGTTAGATATCAAATTCAAAAACAACAGCGCCAAAACTACTGAACCGATTGTAATGAAATTTTGTACACAGATAGTTTAAAGCCTGAGAAAGGACATAGGCTACTTCTTACTGGAAAAAGGGGTTGTAAGGGGGTGTTTATGCGTAAATTTGTTCAAATTAAGTTAGTTCCAAAAACTGGAACAGATGGCGCCAAGAGTCGCCTAGATCGCGCTATCGCTTGCTCATATGTATTTCTATAAGAGGTGGTACCATGTTGAGTTAATATTTGCGATTCTTTCGATTGTTATACATGTTATTAAATAACTCACCTACCAACATAGATATCAGAAACAGTCTGTCTACCAATAATAAATAGTTTATGGGCATTGGGCAAAGCTAAGGTTGTGTAATGCATTATGCAGCTAAGTTGTGTAACGCTATATAAGCTTTAAAATTTGGTATAAAAAAGTTTAATTAAGTAAAAAAAAACATATTATGTGCACACTACACGGCTGTTTTGGGTATTTTCATTTAAGGGGTACCAGGGTTTTAAAAAGCTTTTGACACCAATTTTGTTGACACCGCGCGCTATAAACTGAAGTCCACGCGGACGAAGTCGCGGGCAACAGCTAGTATTATTATATATCTATTTTTCAAGAACTTAATGTTTTCAATGCATCATAATGTCAAGACTCAAGTGATATGTAACAAAACATGCTGACTAATATTCTAGTGAGAAGTGAGTGATAAATGGTGCACCAACAGCAGTCAGGTGTCAAGTTATCATGAGACCTATGACTGATATGTTTACATAATAGGTACTGTAAACATCTTTGTTATAGAACTCAACAAAACATTCTGTGGACCATTCGTAATTTTTTTTATGAAATAAGGGGGCAAACGTGGGGCAAACAAGCAAACGGATCACCTGATGGAAAGCAACTTCCGTCGCCCATGGACACTTCACACTCGCAGCATCAGAAGAGCTGCAGGTGCATTGCCGGCCTATTTAAGAGGGAATAGGGTTGTGAGATTCGATAGTGGAACTTAGATAGTGCGATGCAGGAATGTTAGGCGAATTGTGGGTACCGCCACAGGGTAATAGGAGAGGGTAGCTAAGGGAATAGGGGAGGGTAGCGAAGGGAATAGGGGAGGGTAGCGAAGGAAATAGGAGAGGGTAGGGAAGGGAAAAGGGTAGGGGATTGCGCCTCCAGTAAACTCACTCACTCGGCGAAACACAGCGCCAGCGCTGTTTCACGCCGGTTTTCTGTGAGCCCGTGGTATTTCTCCGGTCGAGCCGGCCCATTCGTGCCGAAGTATGGCTCTCCCACATCACATATAACCATTATGTGGCCGATATAAGGATAAGTTTCTATGAAATCAGAGAAAAAATGCTCTGAATGTTCCTTGTTGTGTTGTTGGCTCAATAGGTCAATTAAAACAATGGCTTATGACTAATCATTTCTTGTTACTCAATTGATGTGCTAAATGTGACTAGTCTAGAGTCACTGACGCAAGAGTATAGGCAAACCAGTCTTCAGCAAAAGCCAGAAAGACGCAAATTATCTAAAGTGAGAATAAAATAATATGGTAATCAGAATAACAGTACCTAACTACCTACATACTTTTATTTCTTTTAGTGATTATGAGATGGAGGTTTTTTAATATTAAAAGATCTAGTTACTACTTGATTTTAAGTGATATTTATTTAGCATTATAGGAGGCGTCCATAAATTACGTAAGATATTTAGAGGAGGTGAGGTGAATCCTTGCATTAAATAAAACCTATTATTGCTAAATACCAATGTGGCAATATTGAAAACCACAAATATAATCTGGAGATATTATGCTCGCTTAATAGCTATGTCCACACTATGCAATTTCATCTTCAATTTTCGTCATCATCTTTTTATTCAACTTTCGTTTGGCTTATTCAATAATTGAATGCGTCAAAATCCACCCGCGTTGGAAAGAAAAGTGCCATAGCGTCGCGGGCATGCCTCACGTGCGATGTTGACTGCGCTATAAGCTATAACATGCCCTTGATGAACAAAAAAAGGCAGTGTGGACAAAGCTATTGAGCACAAAAATGATCAACTACATTTGACTTTCTAGCATGATAGTTGAAGGACATGCTTCATGGCCAGACAGCTGAAATTCTTATCAAAGTATGTTAAGTGATAACGGTTATTACCCGATGGCCGACAAGGATTGATTGCGGAAACTGAATCATCCTTTTATTGGTTTTATACGGAAAAAGGCAAAAATATACATGAACAGAAATAGATACACACTAGCTGTTGCCCGCGACTTTGTCCGCGTTAGCATAATAGACCACGTCCCAAGTATTATTGTACAAAAATATTCAATGTACAGAATTGACCTTCCTACGATTTTATTATATTTGGATCAAATTTAGATTAATATTTAATTTAGAATAATGGTAATTTAGGAATTTCACGCAACCGTACATTTTTCCGCAAAAAAATAGCCTATGTCCCTTCACGTGGTCTATTCTTCATGTTTGCCAAATAACATAAAAATTGCTCCAGTTGTTCTGAAGATCATAAGCAATCTATACTAATCTATACTAATATTATAAATGCGAAAGTATCTCTGTCTGTCTGTCTGTCTGTCTGTCTGTCTGTCTGTCTCGCTTTCACGCCAAAACTACTGAACCGATTGTAATGAAATTTTGTACACAGATAGTCTAAAGCCTGAGAAAGGACATAGGCTACTTTTTAACTGGAAAAAGGGGTTGTAAGGGGGTGAAAATGCGTAAATTTGGTCAAATTAAGTTAGTTCCAAAAACTCAAAACAGATGGCGCCAAGAGTCCTCTAGATCGCGCTATTGCTTGCTCATGCGTATTTCTATAAGAGGTGGTACCATGTTGAGGTAGATTTTCCGATTCTTTCGATTGTTATACACGTTATTAACTAATAACTCACCTACCAACTTAGATATCAAATTGAAAAACAACAGCGCCAAAACTACTGAACCCATTGTAATGAAATTTTGTACACAGATAGTCTAAAGCCTGAGAAAGGACATAGGCTACTTCTTACTGGAAAAAGGGGTGTTTATGCGTAAATTTGTTCAAATTAAGTTAGTTCCAAAAACTGGAACAGATGGCGCCAAGAGTCGCCTAGATCGCGCTATCGCTTGCTCATATGTATTTCTATAAGAGGTGGTACCATGTTGAGTTAATATTTCGATTCTTTAGATTGTTATACATGTTATTATATAAATCACGTACCAACATAGATATCAGAAACAACAGTCTACCAATAATAAATACTACAATGGGTATTGGGCAAAGCTAAAGTTGTGTAATGCATTATGCAGCTAAGTTGTTTAAAGCAGCCTCTACACGTTGGCCGTGTTTGCCGAACAGAAGAGGACGGCGCTATACTAAAAAAAGAGATTGAATTATTTGCGTCTTTCTTTCTGGTATAGCGCCGTCCCCTTCTGTACGGCAAACACGGCCAACGTGTAGAGCGGCCTTAACGCTAAATAAGCTTGGTATAAAAAAGTTTAATTTAAAAAAAAACATATTAAGTATGTGCACACTACACGGCTGTTTTGGGTATTTTTATTTAAGGGGTACCAGGGTTTCGAAAAAGCTTTTGACACCAATTTTATTGTCACCGCGCGCTATAAAGTATAAACTGAAGTCCACGCGGACGAAGTCGCCGGCAACAGCTAGTTTCATATAATTTCCCCCGTTTTTCCCACGTTTTCCTCTATTTCTTCGCTCCTATTAGTCTTAGCGTGATAAAATATAGCCTATAGCCTTCTTCAATAAATGGACTATCTAACACTGAAAGAATTTTTCAAATCGGACCAGTAGTTCCTGAGATTAGCGCGTTCAAATAAGCCCTTTCAAATAATTTCTCCCCGTTTTTTCCACATTTTATCCTCTATTTTTTCACTCCTATTAGTTTTAGCGTGATAAAATATAGCCTATAGCCTTTCTTGATAAATAAGCTATCTAACACTGAAAGAATTTTTCAAATCGGACCAGTAGTTCCTGAGAGTAGCGCGTTCAAATAAGCCCTTTCAAATAATTTCCCTCGTTTTTCCACACTTTTCTCAATTTCTTCGCTCCTATTAGTATTAGCGTGATAAAATATAGCCTATAGCCTTCCTCGACAAATGGGCTATCTAACACTGAAAGAATTTTTCAAATCGGACCAGTAGTTCCTGAGATTAGCGCGTTCAAACAAACAAACAAACAAACTAACAAACTCTTCCGCTTTATAATATTAAAGTATAGAAGTATAAATTTTTCCATATTTTCCTCTATTTCTTCGCTCCTATTACTCATGGCGTGATAAAATATAGCCTATAGCCTTCCTCGATAAATGGGCTATCTAACACTGAAATAATTTTTCAAATCGGACCAGTAGTTCCTGAGATTCCTGAGGTTCAAACAAACAAATAAACTCTTCCGCTTTATAATATTAAGTATAGATAAGTAGATGGTAAATTTTCAGCAATATTTCGTCTGTCCCAAGAATATAATATAATCTGAAATAATATGATAATTAACAACCAGATAAAATAAAGAAAAACTTTTTAAGGATGTCTCTCTTACACCATCATTAGTCATTTTGTATGGATCACTTTGAGCATGATTCCAACTCATACTTTTTTTTATCCCCCGACAAAAAAGAGAGGTGTTATAAGTTTGACGTGTCTGTCTGTTTGTCTGTCTGTGTGTGTATCATATGGCATTGTAGCATCCAATCGGGTGGGCCGATTTTGCTCTAGTTTTTTTTGTTTGAAAGCTGACATGATTTATTTCTTACTAAGAACTTACCTTTGCGATTAATTTTCCATCCGCACCAATCTTGAATTCTTCAATGCCAAAAACGAGTGGTGAGAGATTTCCCAAATGGAAAATTCTTGCTGAATCACCCTTGCTCACTCTGAATTCTATAGTTTTGGCCATTAATACTTTGGTGATCATGTAGACAGACTTCTTTCCTTTCAAATCTGCAATAAAATACAAAATAGTATTTAAAATAAATACTTTTGCTACTCTACCTGGGACCTGGGTAGTCCAAACATGATGAATTTTCGTATGGAGATACCCTGAGGACTTGTAATAGTATCTTGATTAGAAGGTTAAGTTTTGCTAGTGAAAATATGTGTAGCAGACTTTGTTTGTGTCTTGTCCTTGTTGACTATAACATATTATTTTTATAGTCAACAAGGACAAAACAGGACAAGCATACCCACTGTACTGACAAACAAGGACAAGCACACCCACTGTAGATCTTTTGAATCTGTAAGAGGGCTTGTTAAAATAAGTATAAAATATATTATTTTTAAACGTGGGAGAGCCATGCTTCGGCACGAATGGGCCGGCTCGACCATAGAAATACCATGTTCTCACAGAAAACCAGCGTGAAACAGCGCTTGCGCTGTGTTTCACCGAGTGAGTTTACCGGAGGCCCAATCCCCTACCCTATTCCCTTCCCTACCCTCCCCTATTCCCTTCCCTTCCCATCCCTACCCTCCCCTATTACCCTATTCCCTCTTAAAAGGCCGGCAACGCACCTGCAGCTCTTCTGATGCTGGGAGTGTCCATGGGCGACGGAAGTTGCTTTCCATCAGGTGACCCGTTTGCTCGTTTTATTTCATTAAAAAAATTATTATTATTAGTTACCTACCGTGATTACTGAGATCCAAGTAAACATTATTCACAAAGTCTCTATTGCTGGGAATACATTTCTTGCTGAAGTTGAGCATTATTACCCTAACTTTGTTCTTCAAGTTCTCATCTTGAAGTGTTATCTGTGAATAAAACCAATAATATTATGTTATGTTTGATTTCATAACAAACTTACAACATTCCGTGAGAAGAATAATTAGTTATCTGCATTAAATTAACATTACAAATGCATAGAGCATATTCATTATATGATTGTGGTAGATTCAGCGTTGCCAGACGTCCCGATTTTGGCGGGACGTCCCGATTTTGGCGGGACGTCCCGATTTTTTCATCAAGATTAAATGTCCCGCGCGGGACAGGCTCAGTCCCGCTTTTCGGGGAAAGCCCGAACGTATGTGCAGCATGCTGAGAAAGAAAGGTGCGTAATGAAGATAAGAGTGTGGGAGGTAGAGGGGTGGATTTTCTTTGGCTACTTTGTCCATCCATCCATTGTCACGTAAACTTTATTTTAACGCAAATAAAAAGATAAAAATTCAAAATCTTTTGATTTTTTACCTTTTTTCATCTTGCCCCGCTTTTGACTGAAAAATCCCGCTTTTTCACTCAAAAAGTTCCAAAGTCCCGACTTGGCACAAAAAAAATCTGGCAACACTGGGTAGATTTCTATCTTATAGACCGATTCTCAACCACGATTTCCAAGCATGGTTATATTAATAGAGAGGCTTTTTCAGATTTGTTCTGAATTGGTAGCATTTTTGACAGCAAACAAGTTTAAAAGGGTTACATAAAATGAAATCAGCATTTAAAAAACCTCTGAGCAGTGAGTTGACAGTACTAATAGCCAGCAAAAAATGTTTGTTTGCAATACACAAGCATTCTCAGAAACTATAAATACGTACTGCTAACCTATTTGACATTGTGAACAAAACAATAACATGGTCCTGAGAGAATAATATTTACACTACTAATTGAAATGGCAAGGACAAATGAAGGTGGAGTTTACCGTTATCATATACATTGATAGCCGTTATAGCATACTGCATAGTAAGTATGTAAGTACCTTAACACTCTCATGGGGAAACTTGAAGCTTGCATCATCAAAACTGTCCTGTTCCAGTAGCTTGACATACTCCGCACTAGTCTTGTCTCTGTTTATGTTCTTGTTGAGAACTCCAAGCGGCTTGAACATCTTTCCGTCTTTCGCCACATCGTTTTGTACGAATATCGACGTGATTTTGTACAAGTCAGCCTCTGTTATGTGCGGGATGCAAATAAGTTGACTGCTTCCGATCTCAGCCTCGATTTCTTCCCTAATAAAAGGCCAAGCATCGTCCAATTTCAACGATTTCAAGTTCGTTAACTTTATATCCTTCCGAATTTCATGCGAAAAGTGCAACGTAGCAACTGCTTTTAGTTTTTTCGGCATGCTGATGCAATTACGATAATTAAGTACACTTTAATTTATCACAAAAAAATTACAATTTCACAAATCTGCTTCACAATAATTTGAATTTGACACAAAACACTCCGAAATGAATTTGAAATTGAAAATCAAACACTAGACCGATATGACTGGCGAATAAAATGCGTTTGGTGATTCATATCGTCGATTTTCTTCTTATGACATTGAAATAGGGTTGTCATACAAACATAATGAAAACTCCCAGATTCTTGTTTTATTTCTAAAATAATCGTTCTATCCGCCTGACACCTGGCGTCCTTTATAAAGTGCTAAATAAACCATGCTCTAAAGGCCGAGTATTTCTTGACATCTTAGTTCGACAACGGACGACCGACCTTTATGTAGCATCAATTCCCGGGTAGTTGTATTTTCCCGCTAAAAAAGTATTAGACCCGCCAATGCTACCAACCAATGAAATTTAACCAATGGCAATAGTTTGTCCTTGGATTTCGATAGAGATCACATGATGAGTACCCTTCATTTGCGCGAAATTTGCTCAGGAGTTCACAACAATGGCGGCGCGTGGCCGACGCAGTAAGTAAAATTTACTTTTTTTTGTTTTATTCACTTCTCATATTGTAGATATTTTATAGAATTGTAAATTATTAAATATTCTTATAAAAATACATCATTTTGTCAAGAAATAAAGCATAATTAAGTAAATAAACTGTCGTAAAGAAATTAATCCTTTAGAAAGGCACTTCGTACGCAATTTCAAATTAAATGATGTGGAATTGATCCTTTGTATATCCATGTCGGCCGTAGTACTTAACGTAGCATATTTATGTTATATTGTTATATAATTCTATTTATATATAATTATTATTTTCAGCGTTACAAGACCGCAATATAACAGAATTATTAAATAACTCGAGTTTGAAGACTTAAGTGAGGATGAAGATTTAATTGAGAGACACGCTTCATAAACGAATTCCTATCTTCAGCAGACGACGGCTCGAAGGACAGTTCCAACAGCGCTGATAGCAATTCACCAAGAGGCTGGTGTAGTGCTTGTAGTCCAAGCAGGGATATTGGCCGTCGAGGCCGGAGCAGACGACGTGCTGGGTGTCGGGTTCGTACACGTGGTGGCACTCGCAGTCGAGGGCTGGCTCGGCCACAAGACGCTCCTTTGTAGTAGTCTTGTGACTATTTATTAATATATTGATAGAAATAAATAAATATGTGTATGTTTGGTACCTAATTTGTGACATTACATAAGATTATATAAAAAAATAAAAATATTTTTATTACATAAACACCTAACCTACTTATGCCATAATGACCTAAAGTCCTTTTCAAAGGACAAAAAATACCTAAACTTCAATATGCTTGATGTGTTGATCAAATAATACCAAAAAACATTTGTTTTAGTGAAATTCCCGAAAACCCCTGGTTTATGTTTTATTTAACTTGCAAAGTCTCGGCCTTTGCACCATAAACAGTTTAATGCTTTATAAAGGACATTCGGCCATATTGGCAAGTGATTTCAGTTATAGCTCGGGTCTCAGGAGGCTATAATATTCTATCTATAAATCTAAAATTATAAGGAACAATTCATAATAGCGCAGAGTCGAAGCGAAGCAAAGCGAAATCCCAAAAATTGATCACAGAAAATTCTTCTGCGAGGCCAATCAGCGTTGGTTGGGCGTATTCACGCGGATGCGCGCCTTTTTAAATTCTCGGAAGTAATAAAGTGATTTAACGCTTTGGAGTTAATGTTGAATTTGTTATGTTCAGTTTTTATAATTCGCTTCGATGCGCTTCGACTCTGCGTTAGGGGGATATTAGATTATCATATATATTGGATCCGATATCATTGAGTCAATGTTATTGGATAATGTAATATAGACATATGATTCATTTTTTCCTTGATCATAGATTTTTGACATTTGCTGAGAAATTGGATCCAATACGGTCATAGGGTCAGAAATAGGTGTTGCCAGTTATTTAATATAAAAAAGAGTTTTTAATTTCTTGTTCGTTAATATGTTTCAAATAATGTAATGTAATTATTTTTTCTAATTATATACTTGGATAATCTTGCTGAAATAACAAAAAACAAGCAATATTAAAAATGACGATGTCTTTTGACAAATCGAATTCTCTGAGATCTAGTAACCCTGACGTCAATACCTGTCAGCGTTAGCGCTCTCCATTGGCTATTGAAACCACATATGACGTAAAATAGGATCAATGAAATATGATAATGTAATACGCAGATATGATCAAATGATCATATAGGTATATTGGATCCTATATATGATCATAGAAATGATCCAATATAAATGATAATGTAATACCCCCCTTAGTATAAATTATTGACCCTTAGATCCAAAGTTAACTAATATTTGTGCCTAACAACTAACAAATTTACATAAATTTTTGGGTCTTCCGTATCCAAAAGGTAAAAACGGAACCCTATTACTATGACTTCGCTGTTTCACGGAGCTTTATGATTGTATCTCAAGAACCATTCTAATTTGTAGCAGTAGACCGGTAGAGGTAGACAGTTGAAATTTTTAGAGAATGTATTTTTCTGTTAGGTACCACTATAATAAAAATACTAAGCTATCTTCTTCTTCTTATATATAAAAATGGATTTTCAAATGTGTTAGTCACGCTAAAACTCGAAAACGGCTAAACGGATTGGGCTGATTTTAGTCTTAAAATATTCGTAGAAGTCCAGGGAAGGTTTTAAAGTGACACGAAGTTCACCGGGACAGCTAGTCTTATATATGAAAATGGATTTTCAAATGTGTTAGTCGCGCTAAAACTCGAAAACGGCTGAACGGATTGGGCTGATTTTAGTCTTAAAATATTCGTTTAAGTCCAGGGAAGGTTTTAAAGTGACACGAAGTTCACCGGAATAGCTAGTTATATATGAAAATGGATTTTCAAATGTGTTAGTCGCGCTAAAACTCGAAAACGTCTGAACGGCTTGGGCTGATTTTAGTCTTAAAATATTCGTATAAGTCCAGGGAAGGTTTTAAAGTGACACGAAGTTCAACGGGACACCTAGTTATATATGAAAATGGATTTTCAATTGTGTTAGAAACACTAAAACGGCTAAACGGATTGGCCATTGGGCTAATTTTAGTCTTAAAATATTCGTAGAAGTCCAGGGAAGGTTTCAGAGTGACACGAAGTTCACCGGGACAGCTAGTAACAAAATAAAATAATCAGTAAGGGGGAAACACCCAGCTACAACAAAGGCGATTTGCGTGTTTTTCCTCAATATTATTATACTTACTTGAATCGCACTTGGCTGTTTTTTGCTAATGTAGTGAATTTAGGATGTGAACTTGTGACACGCATAGAAATATTTTGTATATTGCTATTTATCTCTCGATGGCGCTGGGCGCGCTCGAATATAGATCTACCTACGTTAGATCACGCTTTAGAGACGCGCGATAAGAATAGTACAGTAGTATACGAGCGAAATCTTTGTTTAAATTATAAGTAAAACTATAATTATAATATTTAATGGTTAAATAACAAAATAAATCCTATTAAAAAAACCTTAAATATGTGCCCATTTTATGGGTAAGCTTATTAACTAGCAACATTTTACTTTCATGCCATGCGACGATCACGTATTTTTCACGCGGTTGCGTTCGTTCAAAGCGCGGATGGGGTTTTTTAAAAGTCTTCCCCAACAGTCAACATACTGAGAACATCAAAGTAATAAATAAATTGTCTATGACGCAAGTCTTTTTCATGCAACATAATATTTTGAACTCGCATAATAATATTATTTTGGCTGACTCATCAGCTCCTCAGTCAAAGGATACGTATACTACGTAGTCTGTGGTCAAAGGCTAATAGCAAAACAATAAACATTAGGTACCTGGGGCTTGGGAGAATTTAAATACATATTATACAATTCGAGACAATTACTTTTTAAGAACAAGACTATTTTGGTACTAGCGGGCCAGTTTAACCATAATAATATGTACTTACATCACGAAAACTGGTGTAAAATAATATTGCTGGCGCTACTTATTTCCAGAGGCTTAGCCCAAGATACGGAGTACTATAATTATATTATATTCTGTGCCAAGGTTCAGGGACTTTTAGGTCAACAATTAGTAATCCCTTACCATCAGGTGATCTTATGACTCACGGTTTATTAAAAAACCTAAGACACTTTATTATAATTACTTTTATTTGAATTTTAAAAATATTATTAGTATTATGTGGTATTATCCAGTTTACATATTTTATACCGAAATTTACATTAAAAGCAGGTACATACATTAACTAAGTATATATTAAAAATACAATAATTTCTTTTAATGTTTTACATACAGGCTACAGTCCAAACTAGCAGCTAAGGCCTAAGCAATGTGAGTGAGTAGTGCTGCCTATTAGAACTCCAAAAAAAATGGACTAAGCTGTAAGCATCAGCTATGTCCACACTATGCACTTTCATCTTCAATTTTTGTCATCAACTTTCATATTGGCGCATTCAATAATTGAATGCGTCAAGGAACACAACACCAATATTGTCATTTTTGAAGTTTTGGATACGGTCAGAGGGCATGCGTCACGGGCATGCCTCACGTTTGCTGTTGAATGCGCTACAACATATGCCCTTGACGAACAGAAAAAGGCACAGTGTGGACAAAGCTAATTGATAATGCAAATTGCAATGCTTTTGACAAACTCCAGTTTGTGACAACCTTTACAATAAACATAAGTGCATTTGAATAGTTTATTATTAAATACTTATTATAAACAATAATAGAGATTCAAGGCTTCTCAAGCTATAAATTATGTTACAACTACTAATTCTGTTTATGCATAAGGGTGGTATTTTTCTGTAAAAATATATTGGATCAAATGCATTGCATGCTCTTCCTTTTATCTCTTTTTTGATTCTGTAAAGTCCCTTCTTTGTTAATTTCATGAGAGTTATTAAATTTTTGAGATCGAATAACTTCTTGATCAGCATAATACAGAAACATTGTGCAAAGACTTGTTAAAAGCAGTAAAATTATTTCCTATAATATAATGTTCACTTTTTTATTCCATTAGGTGAAGTAGATTGGAATACTGAGGAGGCTGACATAAGGTTTTCTATGTATTGTCCTAGTACTTGGTTTTCTGAGCGCAACTTCAAATTTTCTTCCTTCACAGAGTCGACTCTTTGGGACAGGTCTGCGAAATAAATTAAACATAAGAATATATGAAACAACGGAAATTCTAAACAAAGAACTTTATCACAACAATTACCATCTAGCGTGTTCTGTAGTTCAAGTACTTGGGATATTAAGCGCGCTTTCTCCTCCTGCTCATCAATGCCAGAATCGGGGTCAAAACTGGCAGGGCCGTTTAGCCCAGGGCTGGAGGAGCCTCCAGTGTAGGAGCTCGGCAAAGAATCCATTGAGCGTCCATGATCAAAACGATTGTTGTCGACTTCGTCGTTTATAATAACTTGGGGGTCGTCGTCAGCTAGTGGAATGTTATCGTCGTTACATTTTTGAATAATTGAAGACATTTTACGTTTAAATGTTAATATTATAGAGGAAAAGTTTAAACAAATTAGGTCGATCAATAGAAATAAAATTCTTCTTCTTCTTCTTCTTTTGGCGTAAGCCTCCCCATTTAGGAGTTGCCAGATTCACCAGCGCCCACAGTCACAACAAATAATGACAATTGACACCACGTTGACAGCTGACAGCACTGATAGATGTCTTTTTTTTTCTTATAATGGCACTTCGGCTACGGTAAAAATTGGAAATAATACCGGTAAATGTTATAACGGTAAATAGGATTTATGACGGTAAATATATGTTCTTTGATAACGTTACATTTTGTAAAATAGGTACTTAATTTAATCAGTCAATTCAGTATGCTGTATGCACAAAATTAAACTAGACGTGTCTGGTGAACAGTAGGTATATATTATAGGAAAAATGACGTCTAATGAGAATGACATGGTCAGTACTCAGTAGTTCAGTGCTCAGTATCTTTGTTCAAATATTACTAATTTATGGTTTGTATAGTAAATTATTGTATTGTCAGCACGTGCGCCGTGCGCTGGCTGCCGGACGGACTCTGTTGTTTTGCAGACGACGGGGCAAGGTGGTACACAAAGCAAACGACGAGTGGATGCAATCATTCCAGGACGTTCGTTCTAGTGGAGATAGAGAGAATAGAGCTAGCTGCCGCCTCGCGCCGCCACGCCGTCTGCGTTACTGCATGTAAACTGGTTTGTGTGATCCACGGCGGGCAGCCACGCCGCCAGAGCCCACCGGGGACATGCGGAGCGGTCTTTTTGCCCTTGGTGTGCGTTGGTGTTCGCGGCGAAATTGACCGGTCCGCCCCGCCCCGTCGTGTGCAAAGCGCCTCTGATCCGACGGGCTACGCTCCTTAAAATATTCTCCGTGTTATAATACCTACATATTTTGTAAATGCTATCATAATTTTGTGCTTCCTTTTTTAAATGTGTTGATATTTTTAACTACAGTCTACAAAATATATATGTATTAAACTTAGAATAATTCTAGTAATAAATACTAAGACATAATAGAAGAATTATCCATATATTATTTTGCCAATCCCCCGCATTCGCCACAATTAAAAAGTAAAAATAATTTATAAAAATATGTAAAATCATATATTTTTATTATGTATAATCATATATTCACAATATGAAATACATATTGTGAATATGAATCATAACACACAATATCATAATTCATAATTCACAATATGAATCATATCATATAATTCAATTAATATCAATTAATATAAAATATATAAAAAAATCAATTAATATGATTCACAATATGAATCATAATATGATTCACAATATGAATCATAATATGATTCACAATATGAATCATAATATGAATCATAATATGATTCACAATATGAATCATAATATGATTCACAATATGAATCATAATATGATTCACAATAGGAATCATAATATGATTCACAATATGAATCATAATATGATTCACAATATGAATCATAATATGATTCACAATATGAATCACAATATGATTCATAATATGATTCAAAATCAAATCAAAATCAAAATCAAAAATATTTTTATTCGGAGTAATTTTTTTACAAAAACTTTACCGAACGTCGATACTATGGTGCCTACCACCGGTTCGGGAACTAACCCGGCGAGAAGAACCGGCGTAAGAAACTCGCACGGGGCCATCTTTTACTAAAAAGATGGAAAATTACAATTTAAAACATATACAGTACAACACGGTCACATTAACCTGACGCACCACTGGAATTGAATTCAAAATATGATTCATAATTTGATTCACAATATGAATCATAATATGATTCACAATATGAATCATAATATGATTAACAATATGAATCATAATATGATTAACAATATGAATCATAATATGAATCACAATATGAATCATAATATGATTCACAATATGAATCATAATATGATTCACAATATGAATCATAATATGATTCATAATATGATTCATAATATGATTCACAATATGAATCATATTATAATGAGGCATTTTCTTTAATTTTATTTTTAACAATCTAAACTAGATGGCATACGATATCTTACGATAGACACTCTAGAAGTGTCGGTGTCGGTGAGGAACCTATTGGTTGAGGAACCAATAGGTTAAACTAGGTGAGGGTTATACCCTAAAATAGTGTTACGTGCTAGGGTTCGAGGATTTGGAGAGAAAGACCTGGTGACTCTCTTGAAGACTTTATTAACACTGCACTAAACACTAGGTCACAACACTTAGCACTAAGTCCAAACACTAATCACTAGGTCCAATCACTAAGCACTATCACTGTCCTAGGTCGTAGCCAAGTCGCAGGTTTCACTGGTTCACTCACTATTGATCACTTGATGTCGCCTCGAAGATCGCTTAGATTGAACTGACTTGCCTGGCCTGCCTGCGGCTCTTTTTATATGGCGAGACGAATTCCAGAAATTTCCCGATTCACGTAAACAAGTAAACAAC
This sequence comes from Aricia agestis, assembly GCF_905147365.1. Taxonomy (NCBI): domain Eukaryota; kingdom Metazoa; phylum Arthropoda; class Insecta; order Lepidoptera; family Lycaenidae; genus Aricia; species Aricia agestis. The sequence goes on from NC_056423.1 coordinate 4,980,433, forward strand.
CGTGGGAAATTTCTAGGCGGCTCGGGCATGTACCACAATAAAACTGCCGTCCTTGCGATAAGTGCAGTAAGTTGAATTTAATTTAGACCTTATGGACTCAGTCATAAGGTCTAAATTCAAACACGCTAACAAATAAAGGGTAAACACGTAAACAAACATTGGACCTTTTTAGAAGGTTCGAGTATGTGCTTGCGCACCACGTGTCCGTATACCATGTACCGTAACACTACTCCCCTCTTAGAGATGCTCGTCCCGAGCATCATTGTTACTGCCATGGTAACGCGCCAGGCGGTCTATGTGTACCACTTTGAATGTCCCTCTTGGTTGCTTTTGAATCCTGTAAGTCACATCATTCAATCGGGTAACCACTTTGTATGGGCCGTCCCACTTGGTCTGCAACTTTGGAGATTTGCCTTTTCGGCGAGTTGGGTTATGCAGCCACACCAGTGACCCTTCTTCGAAGCCGCTTGTATTCGATTTCCGGTCGTATCTGGTCTTCATGTGCTCACTTGACTGTAACCCATTTTCCCGAACCATGGCGTGTATATAACGCATCTTTTCCCTTAAATCGCAGACATAATCTGGTACGGTCTTTGGTTCTTCCGGTGATCCTCCTGTCAAAAGGTCTACTGGTACTCGTAGTTCTCTACCGTAATTGACATACGCCGGGGTAGCTTTTATGCTCTCATGCTCGGCGGTACGGTACGACAGAAGGAAGAGCGGTATATACTTGTCCCATTCCTTTTGTTTGTCATCTACTAATTTCGCCAAATGCCTCTCAAGGGTCTGGTTAAATCTCTCAACCATTCCATCAGACTGTGGATGGTACGCGGTGGTCCTCGTTTTATGCATTCCCAAAATTCTGCACACTTCCTGGAAGACCTGCGATTCGAAATTCCTGCCCTGATCGGAATGGATTTCTAGAGGCACACCAAAGCGAGATATTACTTCTTCGACTAGCTTAGAAGCAACTGTTGTAGCTTCCTGGTTTGGTATGGCGAACACTTCGGGCCATTTGGTGAAGTAATCCATGACAACCATAAAATACTTGTTTCCTGATTCCGTTACAGGAAATGGCCCAGCTACGTCAACTGCGATTCGTTCCCACGGTGCGCCAACGTTATACAAGCGCAGGCTCCCACGGCTCCTTGTCTGTGGTCCCTTCACTGCAGCGCAAGTAGTGCATTTGCGGCACCAATCCTGTACATCGTCTCGACAATGCAACCAGTAGAATCGTTCTCGCACTTTTGTTAACGTCCTCTTTACTCCTAGATGACCTCCTGATACGCCATCATGCATTTCACGGAGAACATCCGGTACTCTCGTTCTTGGGACCACTATCTGAAGATGGAACTCTCTACCGTTAGTCTTCTCCCATTTCCGGTAAAGTATTCCGTTTTGAAGAATTAGACTGTCCCATTGCGCCCAGTACGCCTTAGTGACAGCGCCAGTGGGTGCAACCTCACTCCAGATTGGCTTTACGTCATCCCGTTTCTTCCATGTGATGATGTGTCGAAGGTCGTCATCTCTTTCTTGAGCCTCTCTCATAGCATCATTCTCCCATGGACCCAAAGGACTTGTTTTCGTTAACTTTAATGTTACTTCATTGGATTCCTGCTTAACACAATGTTTGCAGTCTTCTGAACACGGCCTTCGTGAGAGTGCGTCGGCATTCCCATGCGACTTTCCGCTGCGGTGTTCCGTCTTGAAGTCATACTCCTGGAGTTGTTCTATCCATCGAGCTACTTGGCCTTCTGGGTTCTTGAATTGTAGTAGCCACTTCAAGGCTGCGTGATCAGTTCGCAGTAGAAACTGTCTGCCGATGAGATACTTGCTGAAATGTTGTAGCGTCTTTACGACAGCCAAGAGTTCTCTTCTTGTCACACAGTAGTTTCTCTCTGGCTTAGATAAAGATTTGCTGAAATATGCAATTACAACTTCTCTTTCACCCTGTTTTTGAGATAACACCCCTCCAATGGCCGTGTTGCTTGCGTCCGTGTCGACTATAAACTGACCTTCAGGTTGTGGATACCCCAGGATTGGTGTTTCACACAGATGTTTCTTTAGTTTCTGAAAAGAATCTTCGGAAGTCTCGTCCCAAATAAACTGTCGTTTATCTTCTGTCAGCCGATGTAATGGCTTGGCTATCTCAGAGAATCCCTTAACAAAACGCCTGTAGTAGGAGCATAGGCCGAGAAATGCCCGCACTTCGGTTTTGTTCTTAGGGGTTGGCCAATTTTGGACTGCTTCTAGTTTCTCCGGGTCCGTCTGAATTCCATCACTGGAGATAACATGGCCGAGATAGTTCACCTTACTCCTGAATAAACGACACTTTTTCGGATTCAACTTTAACTTGGCCCCCTCTATTTTGGCGAAAACTCGTTCTAAGTTTCGCAAATGGTCCTCGAAGTCACGGCCAACAATGATGACGTCATCTAAGTAGACTAAGCAAGCCTCTCCAACTAGGCCTGCCAGTACACACTCCATGAGTCGCTCAAATGTGGCAGGTGCGTTGCACAATCCAAAGGGCATGACGTTAAACTGCCATAAACCTTTACCGGTGGAAAAAGCTGTCTTCTCTTTGTCTTTTGGATGAATTTCCACCTGCCAGTATCCAGATTTCAGGTCCAGGGTCGAGAACCATTTCATGCCACTCAAGGTATCCAGAGTGTCGTCGATTCGAGGTAATGGATAACTGTCCTTCTTGGTGACATCATTGAGACGTCTGTAGTCCACACAAAATCTTGTGCTGCCATCTTTCTTTTTCACTAATACAACCGGTGAGCACCACGGACTCGCAGACGGTTCAATAATCTTATGCCTTCTCATGTCCTCCAAAAGGCCTTCAACTTCTTTTTCCTTTGCAATGGGTATCCGTCTTGCTCGTTGACGAATTGGGTTCTCGCTTCCGGTATCTATCCTGTGCTGAACCATCGACGTTCTTCCAAGGTCGCCTTCCTGACTGGAGAAGATATTCGCGTGGCGTTGTAAAAACTTCTTAGCTTTCATGCTCTGCGAATAAGTCAGATTACTCTTGCAGTCATCGAGTAGCTCAGTCACTATTCCATAGTTGCTGGTGTTTGCTGAGTCTGAGCCTGTGATCGAACTACACTGTCTCATCCAGACAACTTCCTCGCACTTTCCAATGACGTCACCTTTGTTCAAGCAGATCTCGCGATCACCAAGGTTCAAAACCCTGACCACAGCGTTACTGCTACCACTAACAAGGGTTCTCGCCGTCATCAGTTTTTGCGCTGATGTCTTAGTAGGTAAGTCTTCGATCAACACGCATCTATTTAACTTCTTCTTTCCAGCTGGCGGTAGTTTCACCAGCACTCTAGCTTCCGCTCGTCCAGGTGGAAAGAAGAAGTTAAATAGATGCGTGTTGATCGAAGACTTACCTACTAAGACATCAGCGCAAAAACTGATGACGGCGAGAACCCTTGTTAGTGGTAGCAGTTAAAAATCCATCTACCTATATCCTTAATCTATGGCTGCGATCACAGATATCAGAAACAAGAGATGGGCCGCCGAGCGCACTTTGTTTGGGTCCTGATGTAATCTACAGACACATTGACACCTAAATAATTACACAAATTACACCCACACATTGAGAAATCCCTGCCACTCACACATTCAAGGCGAAGCTCTGATTGCTGCGCACATATTACTATCTACTGTGTAAGTACGCGCCTCAGTCCAGAAAACACATTCAAAGAATTTCACACCTACGCTAGTGATTGACTGTCGATAAATTTACTATCGAGCAGTTACGTTGCTGCATATCGCGAACAATTTTAGCATTAATAGCTGGCCCCAATACAATTTTAAACAAGTTTTTTATTTAGATTCATCTTGTTTTAGATAATTAAATCTTGCAAACTTAAAATCTACCCTACTTTTTAACGTGTAAGTTGCCTCACAGTCACAGGGTAATGCAAAGTCATGAGGTCAAAAATAAAAGATTATTTCGATTTTTAACCCCCGACAAAAAAGAGGGGTGTTATAAGTTTGACGTGTCTGTCTGTCGGTCTGTCTGTCTGCCTGTCTGTCTGTCTGTCTCTCTGTCTGTCTGTCTATCTGTCTGTGGCATCGTAGCATCCAAATGGGTGGACCGATTTTGATATAGTTTTTTTGTTTGAAAGCTGACATGATCGAGAGTGTTCTAAGCTATAGTTCATCATCATCAACCTGCTCCGTGCTGAAAAATCGCGGTTGATCTGGTTCGTGAAGGGCCGATTAGCAACTTGCAGTCGTTTGGTGGGCTTTATATTTTGCATTCCAGTTCGTGACATTTATAAATATTTGCACATTAATGGAAAGTTGACCTGGTGCTGCAGCATCACCTGGTAATCAATAGGATACTCAACTCCTCACCAACTTAGAGCAATAGTTTCGTGGTTGGACTCATTTTAATTGCGACAGCTAGTAAGACGTAGATAAACAGTAAATTTTTGCATGCTGCTGCTGCAGCATCACCTAGATTCTATAGGAGCCGAGCTCCATATTACCTCAAAGTGGAGGTTTCATGTTTGGACTCATATTGACGACCTCACCCAAAAGGACATTCCTAGATGGTATATATTGTCTGTCGATAGGAATTATTCTGTACTTTAACGAACACAAGTTTAAAAAGCATGAAATAATATTAAATTAAGAAATTTAAAAAACCCCCGCCAAACAACTTTAAAAAGTAATGAAATAATATATTTTACTGACTTTAAGTTTAAATAATTCCCAAGTGTAAAGTGATATTTTAGTCTATAATCCGTCCATAGAAAATCACGAAAGGCGAATTTACACACATCCATTCGCACATCTAGGACCTAGGTACATTCATTTGGGTACTTTGCTAGTTGCTACACTTATTTAATAATAAAAGAAAATAATAAAGTAATTCCTTAGATTGTTTTACATGTTTATAAATATTTATTAAACTATCAAAATCATCTACTCTTAATATTTGTTATTAGTTTATTACTCGTACTAATCGCGGCAATGCAACGTGCCGTATCGACAACAAGAAATGACAGGTATATCACTATCTCACGGCACTTATCAGCGGCCGTGCACGGAAAGCGACCGATTCAATATGCGCAATTTTCATTGCTCGCTTAGACTGTTTTCAACACCAGGCACGCTACACTTAGCGAGCAATGTTATGCGTTCAATCGTTAGGTTACATATTTCTCTCAGTACCCGACAGAAAATTTCTAATGCAATTATTTTAACGAAAAAATGAGATTTTGGTGGAAAATGCTGGAAATACAAAATTGTTTTGGTACTTAGCGATGAAAATTGACCCCTTCAAGTTTATGGTCACTTCGATTCTTGCACACAACCACCGAATAGTTAGGCATTTCAAAAAAACACTCTCGTAGTACGCGCTTAGACAATCACGTCCCGACTAATTGTGTTTTTGCGTAGTTTGCCCGTTTTGGTCATACTTCACTTACACCGGCCACGCCCCCACAGCCACTCTTGTTCGTTTAATATCTCTATGGCTGCGATAATAACGCCGCAATGGAAGTATATCGCAATGAGGCATTTTCCTATTTTTTTAATTTGATTGTCAAACAGTTTCCATTTTCATAACTAGATGGCGTATGGGTCTACAACGTACAACTATCGATAATACCAGGGAATACCATCAATAATTGCTACAAAACTGGGCAAAAGAATGTAAAACTTGATACATTTCAATTTGAAAAAAGACGCAATAATATTCCAATGAATAGGATAATAAAGTTATTATAACGATGTTTTAGCTAAAACTCACGGAAGAAATAGTCCTATTTACCGATATTCACACCAAATGTCACAGGAATTTTGGTGTTTTCAACATTTTGGTGTTGACAACATCTTACCTGCACTTTGGTGTTGACAACATCTTACCTGCACTTGTGCAAGATAACGGATATTTAATGGCTAATATTATATTACCAATAATGAACATCAAAAACCCAAATAATAAAAACCACACCAACAATAAAAAGTAGAAGAAATTTGAAAGCGACATGCCCGCCAAAACTCTTTCAGTTGTCAGTTGGTTGTCAGTTTTCAGTTTGACAAGTATTATATTATGTTAGTGTGTTCCTAAACTGTTACCAGTATACTGGCCTAATCGCTTAGGCCAATGAACGCTAAGGCACAGTATAGCAATATTTAGGGATATTATGTCATATTGCTATACTGTGGCTAAGGGTTGATTCAGACCGCAACGCGACGCGTAGATGCATTTCTAAATTAGTATGTATTTGACAGATTCACAAGACGTCTGACGCAATTGAAATCTGTCAAATCCATACTAATATAGAAATGTCTGAATATTGATTGAGACACCTGAATGAAGACACCGACAGATTGCTGTCGGTGTTGGTCCTCACCAACACCGACAGATTGAGACATTGATTCAGACATTTCTGTGAGGTGAGGGTTATACCCTAACCTATTGTTACGGTACATGGTATACGGACACGTGGTGCGCAAGCACATACTCGAACCTTCTAAAAAGGTCCAATGTTTGTTTACGTGTTTACCCTTTATTTGTTAGCGTGTTTGAATTTAGACCTTATGACTGAGTCCATAAGGTCTAAATTAAATTCAACTTACTGCACTTATCGCAAGGACGGCAGTTTTATTGTGGTACATGCCCGAGCCGCCTAGAAATTTCCCACGGTTGTTTACTTGTTTACGTGAATCGGGAAATTTCTGGAATTCGTCTCGCCATATAAAAAGAGCCGCAGGCAGGCCAGGCAAGTCAGTTCAATCTAAGCGATCTTCGAGGCGACATCAAGTGATCAATAGTGAGTGAACCAGTGAAACCTGCGACTTGGCTACGACCTAGGACAGTGATAGTGCTTAGTGATTGGACCTAGTGATTAGTGTTTGGACTTAGTGCTAAGTGTTGTGACCTAGTGTTTAGTGCAGTGTTAATAAAGTCTTCAAGAGAGTCACCAGGTCTTTCTCTCCAAATCCTCGAACCCTAGCACGTAACAACTGGTGTCAGAAGTGCGATTTGGAGATGCCATTGACTCCGAGAGAGGACTTCAAGGGGAGTGTCAGGACAAGGGCGCAGCGAGCTGCTGCCATTGACTCCGAGAGAGGAGTTGCGGAGGCCACACCCACTGGGGACCAAGCTCCGCCCACTGAGGGACAGGCCCCACCCACTGGCCCCGCCCACATGGCTCCGCCCACTGGCCACGCCCACCAGGCTCCGCCCACTTTGGCTGAAGCCACGCCCACTGGCTCCGCCCACCGGGACACGCCCACTGGCCACGCCCCTCAGGCTCCGCCCACTTTGGGCATGGCCACGCCCACTGGCTCCGCCCACCAGGCCACGCCCACTCAGGCCACGCCCACTAGCTCCGCCCACCGAGCTCCGTCTGCTCAACCCCTGCCTACTGGCTCCAGCCACCATGCATCGCCCGTAGCTTCTGCGGCCCCTCAAGTGGCTCCCCAATTACAAAGCCTAATTGAGTTAATTCAGGCTCTGCAAGAATCACAAGACCGCAAGTTCGGCGCTTTACAAGAGTCACAAGACCGCAAGCTCGGCGCTTTACAAGAGTCACAAGACCGCAAGCTCGGTGCTTTGCAAGAGGCACAAGACCGTAAGCTCAGCGCTTTGCAGGAGTCACAAGAGCAACAAAAGGACCTCCAAGAAAAAGGGCTTTTGGCTATAAAGGATGTTAGTGACACGGTGAATAAGCTTCGTAAAGACGTCGACGTAATGGACGAACGCGTTACCGGGTTGGGAGTGGATGTGGAAAATGTGAAAACCGGCCTCACTGAACTACAGAAAAAAGTAGTGCGCCTGGAAACCACAGGAGTCGCGACGTGTAGTGGAAATTCTGGAGTGGCACATGGGCCAAGAGTAAAAGTGCCACCATACGACGGCACTACTTCTTGGAATGCTTATCGTCAGCAATTCCAGACTGTTGCTTCTGCCAATGGATGGAATGATGAACAACGCCTGACCGCTCTCACTGTTGCGCTCAGAGGGCAAGCTTTGTCGGTCCTAGAAGCGCATACAGGAAATGGGTTTCAAGACCTAATGGAGGCACTTGAATCCAGATACGGGGAGCGACACCTGGAGCACGTGTTCCGTGCCCAACTGCGTGACAGAGTCCAACGCCCAGGAGAAGGACTACAACAATGGGCGTTGGAAATTGAAAAACTCGTCAAGAAGGCACACCCAGGAGCTGACGCCAAGATGGTCGACACGAATATTGTGCAAGCATTTGTCGACGGAATCAGGGACCTGGAGGTCAGAGCTGCAGTGAGGCTACGTCACCACACCTCGCTTAAGGAAGCATTGGCGCATGCTTTAGAGGTCGAGGCTGTTCGGCGTGACATACGGCAGACATATAAGATCCGCGAGGTCTCTGAGGAAGTCAAGGAGGTTAAGGCTCCTACGAAGAGAAGTTCTGGAGCCATGTGCTACAAGTGCGGCGAGAGGGGCCATCTTCAGCTTAACTGCCCGCAGAAAGAGACCCAAATGGCAAGGATGAAAATGCTCGAGGAACGTCTGGAACAAATGGAGGAGCTGCAAAAGCAAGGGGCCTCGTTCCCTGCCCGGGATCAGGGAAACGAATAAAAGCCAGGACTAAGGGGCGAGTGCTGGCTGACACGGAGGAAGCCCCGATAACTGTTATCTCCCAAGCATGCAGCGGGAACAGTCTTGTGATTCAGGGGACTATTAACAGGACGGATTGCAAAATGACTCTAGATACAGGAGCCTCTAGAACGATAGTGAACCCAAATCTGGTAAAAGCCGCAAGAAGACACAAGAGGAGAATTAACTGTCGGCTCCTTACTGCCTCCGGTCAGCTAATACCCGTCCTGGGAGAAATGTCAGTTACGATTAATGTAGGGGGATCCTCATACCCTCATGACGTTATCGTGGCTGAGATTATGGATGATTGCATCTTGGGTTTGGATTTCATGAAGAAGCACAACTGCAGAATTAATGTCGCCGACGGAATGTTCAAGTGTGGCGAAGAAGAAATTTTCATCCTTGGAGGTGCTTGCGGGAAAGTTGAATGTGTAAAGAAAGTCTAGACTTTCTTTACACATTCAATGCAATCCGTCCTGTTAATAGTCCCCTGAATCACAAGACTGTTCCCGCTGCATGCTTGGGAGATAACAGTTATCGGGGCTTCCTCCGTGTCAGCCAGCACTCGCCCCTTAGTCCTGGCTTTTATTCGTTTCCCTGATCCCGGGCAGGGAACGAGGCCCCTTGCTTTTGCAGCTCCTCCATTTGTTCCAGACGTTCCTCGAGCATTTTCATCCTTGCCATTTGGGTCTCTTTCTGCGGGCAGTTAAGCTGAAGATGGCCCCTCTCGCCGCACTTGTAGCACATGGCTCCAGAACTTCTCTTCGTAGGAGCCTTAACCTCCTTGACTTCCTCAGAGACCTCGCGGATCTTATATGTCTGCCGTATGTCACGCCAAACAGCCTCGACCTCTAAAGCATGCGCCAATGCTTCCTTAAGCGAGGTGTGGTGACGTAGCCTCACTGCAGCTCTGACCTCCAGGTCCCTGATTCCGTCGACAAATGCTTGCACAATATTCGTGTCGACCATCTTGGCGTCAGCTCCTGGGTGTGCCTTCTTGACGAGTTTTTCAATTTCCAACGCCCATTGTTGTAGTCCTTCTCCTGGGCGTTGGACTCTGTCACGCAGTTGGGCACAGAACACGTGCTCCAGGTGTCGCTCCCCGTATCTGGATTCAAGTGCCTCCATTAGGTCTTGAAACCCATTTCCTGTATGCGCTTCTAGGACCGACAAAGCTTGCCCTCTGAGCGCAACAGTGAGAGCGGTCAGGCGTTGTTCATCATTCCATCCATTGGCAGAAGCAACAGTCTGGAATTGCTGACGATAAGCATTCCAAGAAGTAGTGCCGTCGTATGGTGGCACTTTTACTCTTGGCCCATGTGCCACTCCAGAATTTCCACTACACGTCGCGACTCCTGTGGTTTCCAGGCGCACTACTTTTTTCTGTAGTTCAGTGAGGCCGGTTTTCACATTTTCCACATCCACTCCCAACCCGGTAACGCGTTCGTCCATTACGTCGACGTCTTTACGAAGCTTATTCACCGTGTCACTAACATCCTTTATAGCCAAAAGCGCTTTTTCTTGGAGGTCCTTTTGTTGCTCTTGTGACTCCTGCAAAGCGCTGAGCTTACGGTCTTGTGCCTCTTGCAAAGCACCGAGCTTGCGGTCTTGTGACTCTTGTAAAGCGCCGAGCTTGCGGTCTTGTGACTCTTGTAAAGCGCCGAACTTGCGGTCTTGTGATTCTTGCAGAGCCTGAATTAACTCAATTAGGCTTTGTAATTGGGGAGCCACTTGAGGGGCCGCAGAAGCTACGGGCGATGCATGGTGGCTGGAGCCAGTAGGCAGGGGTTGAGCAGACGGAGCTCGGTGGGCGGAGCTAGTGGGCGTGGCCTGAGTGGGCGTGGCCTGGTGGGCGGAGCCAGTGGGCGTGGCCATGCCCAAAGTGGGCGGAGCCTGAGGGGCGTGGCCAGTGGGCGTGTCCCGGTGGGCGGAGCCAGTGGGCGTGGCTTCAGCCAAAGTGGGCGGAGCCTGGTGGGCGTGGCCAGTGGGCGGAGCCATGTGGGCGGGGCCAGTGGGTGGGGCCTGTCCCTCAGTGGGCGGAGCTTGGTCCCCAGTGGGTGTGGCCTCCGCAACTCCTCTCTCGGAGTCAATGGCAGCAGCTCGCTGCGCCCTTGTCCTGACACTCCCCTTGAAGTCCTCTCTCGGAGTCAATGGCATCTCCAAATCGCACTTCTGACACCAGTTGTTACGTGCTAGGGTTCGAGGATTTGGAGAGAAAGACCTGGTGACTCTCTTGAAGACTTTATTAACACTGCACTAAACACTAGGTCACAACACTTAGCACTAAGTCCAAACACTAATCACTAGGTCCAATCACTAAGCACTATCACTGTCCTAGGTCGTAGCCAAGTCGCAGGTTTCACTGGTTCACTCACTATTGATCACTTGATGTCGCCTCGAAGATCGCTTAGATTGAACTGACTTGCCTGGCCTGCCTGCGGCTCTTTTTATATGGCGAGACGAATTCCAGAAATTTCCCGATTCACGTAAACAAGTAAACAACCGTGGGAAATTTCTAGGCGGCTCGGGCATGTACCACAATAAAACTGCCGTCCTTGCGATAAGTGCAGTAAGTTGAATTTAATTTAGACCTTATGGACTCAGTCATAAGGTCTAAATTCAAACACGCTAACAAATAAAGGGTAAACACGTAAACAAACATTGGACCTTTTTAGAAGGTTCGAGTATGTGCTTGCGCACCACGTGTCCGTATACCATGTACCGTAACAATAGGTTAGGGTATAACCCTCACCTCACAGAAATGTCTGAATCAATGTCTCAATCTGTCGGTGTTGGTGAGGACCAACACCGACAGCAATCTGTCGGTGTCTTCATTCAGGTGTCTCAATCAATATTCAGACATTTCTATATTAGTATGGATTTGACAGATTTCAATTGCGTCAGACGTCTTGTGAATCTGTCAAATACATACTAATTTAGAAATGCATCTACGCGTCGCGTTGCGGTCTGAATCAACCCTTAGCCACAGTATAGCAATATGACATAATATCCCTAAATATTGCTATACTGTGCCTTAGCGTTCATTGGCCTAAGCGATTAGGCCAGTATACTGGTAACAGTTTAGGAACACACTAACATAATATAATACTTGTCAAACTGAAAACTGACAACCAACTGACAACTGAAAGAGTTTTGGCGGGCATGTCGCTTTCAAATTTCTTCTACTTTTTATTGTTGGTGTGGTTTTTATTATTTGGGTTTTTGATGTTCATTATTGGTAATATAATATTAGCCATTAAATATCCGTTATCTTGCACAAGTGCAGGTAAGATGTTGTCAACACCAAAGTGCAGGTAAGATGTTGTCAACACCAAAATGTTGAAAACACCAAAATTCCTGTGACATTTGGTGTGAATATTGGTAAATAGGACTATTTCTTCCGTGAGTTTTAGCTAAAACATCGTTATAATAACTTTATTATCCTATTCACACGGACGTAAAAAAAGTACGGACGTAACCTTCTCTAATCACGAGTGAAGCCTAGTTATGGCCGCCCGTGTAGGACGTGTGCGTGATATGAGGGTTGCCATATAAATCATAAATTTGTAAAATTTCCCTACTTTTTTTTGTAAACTCAGACAAGTTAAATGTATTTTTTATACTTAAACATATTTTTGTTTTTTTCGCTTCAGAGATGTAAGCGGTTGTTAAAGATGTCATAATGAAAATATTATTTTTATGACACTATAGATAGAAAAAAACACATCTTATTACGTACAGAGAAGTATATTATTTACATAACATTATTAGTAATAATGATTATGTACAAACATTTACAATAATAAAATTATTACTAGCTATTTGACCGAGCTTTGCTCGGTATTCGATAAAACACGAATAAAATGACATTTTCTAAAAATAATTCCTAGCTTGACAGATTTATCGCCCCCGAAACCTATATACGAAACCTGTATACGAAAAGATATAAGATACTTAAGTCCCGTAACCCGTTTCATCAAACAATCAAGTAATGTTAAATAAATAATGGCTTGTTAAATCAGTTAACGGCCTGTTAGAGCTATCGAGAGTTCTACCATGCGCTAACGTCAAATCAAATCACCTAACATGGTGTTAAATTTATTCCTGGTCCAGAGGTCCATTCAATATTTTCATTCCTACTAGGTCTCAATGACGCTCGGGTGACTACACCAATAGCACCTTCCCTCCCCTACTACTGAAGGAAATCTAAGACAACAATTTTATCTATGGACGCTTCACACCACGTCAGTCTGAAGTGACCCCGTGCTAAGTACCTGAAGGACTTGTGTTACGGGTACCAGACAACGGAAATATATTTAATACTGTTATACTATACATATATTTAAGATTTTTATTATATGATACACATATTTAATACACACTCTGACCCAGGAACTTTGAAAACTTTTTGTTCCGTCGGCAGGATTCGAACCCGCGACCCCCGGCTTGAGCTACCGACAGCCCACCCACTGAGCCACAGAGGTCGTCAAACAACAATTATATCCACTTTTGTAAATTAAGAAATTAATAGGGGTGTAGACTATTTTTAGGAAATATATTTATTTTACAGATGTACCATCAAGGAAGTTGATTCCTATGCAATTGACAGACCAACGTTATTTGGTCGAATACTTATGTCAATTCAATGTTAATTGTGATCTGGCTGGGTTTGACGTAACGCAACCAAACTACTTATGTCCCCGATTTGCATAGGAATCAACTTCTCTGATAGTACATACACTATACTAATAAATACACTCTTATTTCAATTAAAAAATCACTTATTAAATATAAAAAATATTATAAAGTTACTAAGTAAAATATGTCCATTTTCGGTAATTCTACAGTGTGTAACAAAAATAAGTGATAATACTTTAGGGTGTGTACGTGTTCCTTGTAGAGAGTTCACTGTGAAAGTAGCAGCTCTGAAAGACCAAAAATTTTTTTCACTTTTGTATGGGGAAACTCGTGACGCTCGGACCTTTGCCCATACAAAAGTGAAAAAATTTTTTCGTCTTTCAGAGCTGCTACTTTCACAGTGAACTCTCTTTAAGGAACACGTACACACCCTAAAGTATTATCACTTATTTTTGTTACACACTGTATAATACAAACTCTCAAAAAAACAATAATTTGTATTAGATTTCGTTTACTGTCTACACCCCTATTATTGTATTCCTGCCTAATTACTGGTCAATAGTATGCTAAATACTTACATGACACTAATAAAAGACAATAAAATTAATTATTTGATTATTTAAAAATAATTTAAAATTTTCCCCGGTTTGGGGAAAATTTCCCCACTTTGTTATGGACATTACTGACCTGTTGAAGTTGAATTAATATTTACATTATTTTATCAAAATACTTTAAAAATATGTTATCTTACCTATGAAATATTATTCCTTGATGTTTTTTGTGTAAGGTTGTATTGTTCTTGCACCATTTTACAACACAAGATGGCATATTTATTTTTATTTATGAATGACAAAGACGTGTCACCGCGATGCAGTCTAATTGCGTAATGGCGGTACGATCGGCTTATTACAGTGCGAGTGTTTGTGCAAGATGTGTACGTATGATCGCCTGGGCTTATTAAGGGTGCTTCACTCATTTCTTAATGGCGATCCGTCCGTATTTTTTTTACGTCCGTGCCTATTCATTGGAATATTATTGCGTCTTTTTTCAAATTGAAATGTATCAAGTTTTACATTCTTTTGCCCAGTTTTGTAGCAATTATTGATGGTATTCCCTGGTATTATCGATAGTTGTACGTTGTAGACCCATACGCCATCTAGTTATGAAAATGGAAACTGTTTGACAATCAAATTAAAAAAATAGGAAAATGCCTCATTGCGATATACTTCCATTGCGGCGTTATTATCGCAGCCATAGAGATATTAAACGAACAAGAGTGGCTGTGGGGGCGTGGCCGGTGTAAGTGAAGTATGACCAAAACGGGCAAACTACGCAAAAACACAATTAGTCGGGACGTGATTGTCTAAGCGCGTACTACGAGAGTGTTTTTTTGAAATGCCTAACTATTCGGTGGTTGTGTGCAAGAATCGAAGTGACCATAAACTTGAAGGGGTCAATTTTCATCGCTAAGTACCAAAACAATTTTGTATTTCCAGCATTTTCCACCAAAATCTCATTTTTTCGTTAAAATAATTGCATTAGAAATTTTCTGTCGGGTACTGAGAGAAATATGTAACCTAACGATTGAACGCATAACATTGCTCGCTAAGTGTAGCGTGCCTGGTGTTGAAAACAGTCTAAGCGAGCAATGAAAATTGCGCATATTGAATCGGTCGCTTTCCGTGCACGGCCGCTGATAAGTGCCGTGAGATAGTGATATACCTGTCATTTCTTGTTGTCGATACGGCACGTTGCATTGCCGCGATTAGTACGAGTAATAAACTAATAACAAATATTAAGAGTAGATGATTTTGATAGTTTAATAAATATTTATAAACATGTAAAACAATCTAAGGAATTACTTTATTATTTTCTTTTATTATTAAATAAGTGTAGCAACTAGCAAAGTACCCAAATGAATGTACCTAGGTCCTAGATGTGCGAATGGATGTGTGTAAATTCGCCTTTCGTGATTTTCTATGGACGGATTATAGACTAAAATATCACTTTACACTTGGGAATTATTTAAACTTAAAGTCAGTAAAATATATTATTTCATTACTTTTTAAAGTTGTTTGGCGGGGGTTTTTTAAATTTCTTAATTTAATATTATTTCATGCTTTTTAAACTTGTGTTCGTTAAAGTACAGAATAATTCCTATCGACAGACAATATATACCATCTAGGAATGTCCTTTTGGGTGAGGTCGTCAATATGAGTCCAAACATGAAACCTCCACTTTGAGGTAATATGGAGCTCGGCTCCTATAGAATCTAGGTGATGCTGCAGCAGCAGCATGCAAAAATTTACTGTTTATCTACGTCTTACTAGCTGTCGCAATTAAAATGAGTCCAACCACGAAACTATTGCTCTAAGTTGGTGAGGAGTTGAGTATCCTATTGATTACCAGGTGATGCTGCAGCACCAGGTCAACTTTCCATTAATGTGCAAATATTTATAAATGTCACGAACTGGAATGCAAAATATAAAGCCCACCAAACGACTGCAAGTTGCTAATCGGCCCTTCACGAACCAGATCAACCGCGATTTTTCAGCACGGAGCAGGTTGATGATGATGAACTATAGCTTAGAACACTCTCGATCATGTCAGCTTTCAAACAAAAAAACTATATCAAAATCGGTCCACCCATTTGGATGCTACGATGCCACAGACAGATAGACAGACAGACAGAGAGACAGACAGACAGACAGGCAGACAGACAGACCGACAGACAGACACGTCAAACTTATAACACCCCTCTTTTTTGTCGGGGGTTAAAAATCGAAATAATCTTTTATTTTTGACCTCATGACTTTGCATTACCCTGTGACTGTGAGGCAACTTACACGTTAAAAAGTAGGGTAGATTTTAAGTTTGCAAGATTTAATTATCTAAAACAAGATGAATCTAAATAAAAAACTTGTTTAAAATTGTATTGGGGCCAGCTATTAATGCTAAAATTGTTCGCGATATGCAGCAACGTAACTGCTCGATAGTAAATTTATCGACAGTCAATCACTAGCGTAGGTGTGAAATTCTTTGAATGTGTTTTCTGGACTGAGGCGCGTACTTACACAGTAGATAGTAATGTGTGCGCAGCAATCAGAGCTTCGCCTTGAATGTGTGAGTGGCAGGGATTTCTCAATGTGTGGGTGTAATTTGTGTAATTATTTAGGTGTCAATGTGTCTGTAGATTACATCAGGACCCAAACAAAGTGCGCTCGGCGGCCCATCTCTTGTTTCTGATATCTGTGATCGCAGCCATAGATTAAGGATATAGGTAGATGGATTCTTAGCTCGCCAGCGCGTGGCCATTTTATGCCTGTGTGCAATTGCCATAGTGTGCGTGTAGGGATGGGCGTAATCGATAAAAATATAAAATTAGCCTACAGCTATCGACCAATAGTCGACCATAATTTTATGTTATAGATTGTTATCACGTTATAGATTTTTAGGACATCAAAAAAAGGAGGTTATCAATTCGACCCGCATGTTCAAAAGTATATGAAAAATAAAAATACTTTTATATAAATAAAATATTTAAGTATATAATTATACAAATTGTTTAAAATATACATAATATGTATACTCCATAAGCCACGAAGGCTTGTCCGGAGTGTAATATCAATAAAATCTACAGTTTTTATAAAAAAACAACAGAAGAACAAAAATACTTTATTATACTTAATTACTATTAAACAACAATTTTGTAAAATAACAATTATTATGTATTATCGAAGAAATAAAGACGTTAAAGCATTGGATACTCGTGACGGGACACATAATAATATAATGTGTCCACTGTCCCAACACCAGTGTCCGATCTTTCAGTCAATAAAATATGCCATACATCATAACATGTAAGGATCGGACACCGGTGTTAGGACACATTGTATAATATTACACAGTACACACATATTAAAAATTAGAAATTAAATGAAAATAAAAAATATTCAAACATAAGGTTTTATTGAATATGTTCTTAGTCGCAACTTTTGAAGTAAATATAATTTTAACTTCCATACTCGTATAGGTTCCCAATTGTCATCATCATTACATTGACCTCTTCTCTAGGAGCATTTCTTTAAACTAAAAATAATTTGCTTATTAGTATCAATATTCCATTTTTTGCACATTACAAAATTTGGACATGTCAAAATTTTAATGAAAAAATATGAAATTAGCAATTTTTAAATATGGATTACGGGGAAGGTTGTCTGCTTTATAATTATTGGACTCTGTTTAATGACTGCATTTGTGTATCATGCTACAAAAAATTACGTATTGCAGTCATGTTCTTTAGATCATTTAAAATGGTATCCATAACTTAAAAAATGTGGGTTGATCCACAATTGCTGACTGCGAGTACATACGAGTATATAATACTTAAATCCATATTATAAAAATATAAACTTTAGCTAACCTTAGTATGCCTCGAGAATTATACTGAAAACAGTTGACAACAGTCTCCTTAACGGGGGGGGGGGGGGGGGGGGGGGTCTCCTGAGAGTGGTAGTGATAAGGGGGATTTTCCTCACTTAAACCATCCCTCCTCACTCCATATCGCCACCAGATTACTCGGTTATAATCTAAACTTAAAAATAATATTATCTTCATTATAGGTCTCTCCGTCATCACCATCATATTGAACTTTTCTTTAGAAGCATTCCAAAAACCTAAAAAAATAGTTGGTTTAGTGACATTAAATGTACTTAATACTATAAAATATATACATATTATAATATTGTTTACGGGGCAATATGCTTTATGTAAGTTTTCCATACTTAACCCATCAAGCCCCAAGCGGAACCCAGGTGCCGCATAACAACTGAATATCTATTGTGTCTGGTATTTATTAAAAATAAATTTCAAAAAGTAAATCCAAGTAACGATTTGACTACTTCCAGGGGGGAGGTGTAAGAGTTGTTGATCATTTTACTCTCCGTTAGAACTTTTTTATTTCAATAAAATCATTGTTTCAAACTAACGTTTGAAATGATAATCCCAATATTGCGATGCCTTCATAAGGGAGTAAGGATTAAAAACTTGCATGAAACTTGCGTCTAAATATTTCTGTTCGTCGTCTATTTTGAAGCATTTTCAAATTCTGAAAAAAAAAAAACATTTACTTCATGACAATATTTTTATCGATATAAATTTATACTTCAAGCAAGGTGCATCCCTAAAGCACACGTAAAAATCTATGCCATATTTGTAGCCAAATTATTACTTGATGTGACATTTTTATCACTAATGGCATAAGCAGCATGATTAAGCGATTATTAAACTTATAAATTTTCTTTTTAACTTACAAAAAATACCGATTATAAGCCCAAAAGACGTTGTTGAAAGCTTACGTATGTTATGTTAAATCCACGTGTTTGAGGCATTCCTTGGCCGTTTTTATGGTTTATTATTTAGCGGAACCACAAAACCCAACAAGATATTGCATTTAACGTTCACTAAGCACTTTTATTAGCACTTTTAAAACATGAAATATGCAGACCGACTCCTTTGTTATGTTCTACTCGGTAGGACATAACATTACAGGCTTTTGACGTTTACACACCGATATGAGCTTTCTCTTTCACTCAACTTACTGCATCGTTAGTAAGAAAGAGTAACATTATCAACTGTCAAAATATAAGGCTCCCTCCAATAGTATTATACCACATGAGCGTCCTCATACAAAATGTACCGTACTGAAAACATAAATCGCGTGATCGATCGCGCGATATATCAAAGCTAGCTAGCTGTTGCCCGCGACTTCGTCTGCGTGGACTTTAGTTTATAGTTGTTCCCGTACATCGATTGAGTCGTTTACGCGCAAATCAGAAAAGTATATTGTGTGGGAACCGCACATTTTTCCGGGACAAAAAAACATTCCTTGTCCCAGATTCAAATTAGTATCTCCAATCTCCATGTCAAATTTCATCAAAATAGATTAAATAGTTTAGGCGAGAATCATAAAAGTTTATTGTGCGGGAACCGTATATTTTCCGGCATAAAAAGTATCCCTTTTCCTTTCCCGAGACTGAAAGTATTGCCATACCAAATTTCATCAAAATAGATTGAATAGCTTAGGCGATAATGATAAAAGTTTATTTTGCAGGAACCGCACATTTTCTGGGACAAAATTAGTATTCCTTGTCCATTCCCGAGACTCAAAGTAGCTCCATACCAAATTCCATCAAAATAGATTGAATAGTTTACGCGCAAATCATAAAAGTATATTGTGCAGTAACCGTACATTTTTCCGGGACAAAATGTATCATATGCTCTTTTTCGAGACTCAAAGTATCTTTATACCAAATCTCAGCAAAATGGGTCCAACCGTTTACGCGTGATGCCGTGACCACGTGAAATATAGCGTTCCGCGCAGCTTCGCCTGCGTAAATTAGATATTTCTCAGACAAATTAGTCCACAAAATAGCCTATGATACTTCACGTGGTCTACTTCTTATCTGTGCCAAATAACAGAAAAATTGCTCTAGTAGTTCATGAGTTAAGCCCTTTCAAATAATTTCCCCCGTTTTTTCCCTTTTTTTCCACATTTTCCTCTATTTCTTCGCTCCTATTAGTCTTAGCGTGATAAAATATAACCTATAGCCTTCCTTGATAAATGGGCTATCTAAAACTGAAAGAATTTCCTGAGATTAGCGCGTTCAAATAAGCCCTTTCAAATAATTTCCCCATTTTTTTGCACATTTTCCTCTATTTTTTCGCTCTCATTAGTTTTAGCGTGATAAAATATAGCCTATAGCATTTCTCCATTAATGGGCTATCTAACACTGAAAGAATTTTTCAAATCGAACCAGTAGTTCCTGAGATTAGCGCGTTCAAATAAGCCATTTCAAATAATTTCTGCCGTTTTTTCCACACTTTCCTCTATTTCTTCGCTCCTATTAGTCTTAGCGCAATAAAATATAACCTATAGCCTTCCGCAATAAATAGGCTATCTAACACTGAAATAATTTTTGAAATCAGACCAGTAGTTCCTGAGATTAGCGCGTTCAAATAAGCCCTTTCAAATAATTTCCTCCCGTTTTTTCCACACTTTCCTCTATTTCTTCGCTCTTTTTAGTTTTAGCGTGATAAAGTATAGCCTATAGCCTTCCTCGATAAATGGGCTATCTAACACTGAAAGAACTTTTAAACCAGTAGTTCCTGAGATTAGCGCGTTCAAACAAACAAACAAACTAACAAACTCTTCCGCTTTATAATATTAAGTATATAGATTAGGTATATCGCGCCTGTCTGCGGGAGCCATATTATGTCGCGTTTTACAATACAGCTAGCTGTTTTAAAAAACAAGGTCGTTTTGTAATGCGGAGATTTATTGATTAGCCGGATTGAATGTGGCTGAATGAAAAATCGCCGGAATGTATTCGGCGCCATACGTTATTCAAAACGGCTAGCCATAATGTAATAAAGCGAAAGATAAGTCGCCTCTTTGACAGTTTTTAGTTCCGATTCTTGATACTTTTGGCGCTGCCTGTAGGCTGTAACATAACAACAACAATGGCGTTGAATACCAAAAGTGTGTTGCTAATTTGCGAAGTTTTGAGTGAAAGAAAAAAGTAAATTTCAGAGCAATTTTTAGGTGCAATGAATTTATATTATTCTCGATGTAAAACAGTAAAGAAAGTACCGGTACGAGGAGTAAAAAAAAGTACGATGTGGCTAAACGTGGGCAGCCTTATTGAAGAACGTATAGCAATGACAATCCGGCTAATCGTTAAACCACCGCGCCGCATTACAAAACAGCCCTGTTTTTTAAAACAGCTAGCCGTAATGTAATACGGCAGATTATACAATTCGCCTGCGACAAATATACATTAATCTGTGCAGAGTGCAATGAATAAGGAAACAGATGGAAGCGACATAACTACAAAAAAGTGTGGCCGGCGCCATATTGCCAAGAACTAAACATGGCGGTCTATAGTGATGGGACACTCGGTTGATATTTGTCGAGGATATCGATAAGTAAGAAGTTATAAGTGAGCTATTAAGGTTAAAATCTTTTAAATAAATGATCAGATTCTTAACCTTATATTTTTTAAATTCGATAAAAAAGTACATCACTAAACGTCAAATCTACTAATTTCTATGTTGATTAAATAATATCGAAAATCAAGCCATGTTATATTACTATTCTATCACAAATCTTATTTATTGTCTAATTATTAACTAAATTAGCACATACGAAGTCAAGCCATCGGTAAAATAACAAACATTTTAGTAAAAATATAAACGTACCGATCCAAGGACAAACTTTTTTAAATTTCGACACTTTTTTGACGGACTATAAATTAATTTTAAAAAAAGCAAATTGGTCGAAAAATTTGACCGATATATCGATATTTTTTTCGCGATATATCGAGACCGATATTGATATTTTTTTCAAAAATCGATGTATCGATATATCGATATTTTCTTTCAATTTCGACATCCCTATAATACGACACTTTGACAGTTAATGTACCTCGGAGAACCGGAACATAAAATGGCGGACCGGCCACAGTATTTTGATTTGGTAGAGACCATTATGCCGCGTCCACTATAAAAGTCAATGGCAGAGTGCAGACTGCAGCTGTAGCCTGTAAAGTGTAAGCAGTTGAAGTTGGAGTTTTGCCGGGAATGTGAAAGAGTGATGTTGTGTTTTTGTATTATTTTCCTAAAATTGTATTATCTAGGTTTTTAATGTGTAATATTAATAGGATATTAACCATTAGATATTTGTTATCGTGCACAAGTGTAGGAAAGTGATGTAATAACCAGAAACGTGCTCTTTTGTGTTCCCTCCAAAACTCCATCGAAAGTTTCAGTAAAGCGTCTACCACTTTACTGAATCGACCGACTTGACTTCTTGACTGTATTGACTTTATACTAAGACTTTGACTAGACTTTAGACCTGACTGACCTGACGATATAGAAAAAATTGTGGAAAAGAATATTGTTTTCCCGCCATAATATTATACTCGACACTGGCCATGGTTATATCCGAAATGCCCAATGCCAATATAAGAAAAAAAAAACGGCAGTTGAAGTTGACACAGGACACTTGAGTCACAGAGTACTTTATTACTTGAGTCTTGACTCTTGACATAGGTAGTCTATCATTCAATAAATAGAGAAAACATAGAAATGGCTGTATGGGCAACGCTCCCTTTGCCTGTCCCGACCGGGACGAATTAACAAAAAAAAAAAAGTTTATGGTAAATTGTAATTTTAAGGTTTTAATCTTGTAAAATTTTGTAATTTGAAAACTGCTTGTCCAAACGTAACTTCGAAATAAATATCTAATAAATATTAAAGAGCCATGTCTCTTGCAATACGTAAAGGGTCCCTGGACGCCTTAGGAGTTGCAAAATGGCTTGTGCGAAGAGGTTAGTATTTTGTGTGTTCCTCGCCTATTTGTTTCTTTTTGAATATTATAACAAATATGCGCACCACATTAATAAAATAATATTTGTAAACAATGCAGTAATAGTTATTTTTACATGTTAAAACCTTTTCTTCCGTAGACGTTCGAGTATTGAGTACTATGCCTGAAAAGCTTGAAGAACCAGAAAAAGTTGAAGAGGTGAAAAGACCTATGAGACGCAAACACGGGTTCCAAAATCCTATGCTTGAGTACAGGCACATCTATCCTGAATTTTTGCCTGACCCAAATCCAAAATGGAGGAATACACTTCGAGAAAAGATGGAACGAGCTGACATGCTCAAAAGAAGAAGCCAATTAGATATTCCAGAGTTTTACGTCGGTAAGGACAAATAATAGATACAAACTTCTACAAATTGAATTATGACTTATTTAACTCTTCAGTTTTTATAATTTTTATTTACAAGCTTTGGATTTCTTTGTTACCTTTTCAAATCAAAAACAATTTTCACAGGTTCAATTCTAGCCGTGGCCATATCAGATCCGCACGCTCAGAGCAAGACAAACAGATTTGTGGGGATTTGTATTGAGCGTAAAGGTTGTGGTCTCCGAGCTGAATTCACATTGAGAAATGTCATTGACCACCAAGGTGTTGAGGTACAATGATAAATTGTATAGCAATAACTTTACAAAATCAATGGCCAGTCAATGAAGTCATGAAAATTAAAATAATTTATATTTTGTAAAATATATTTTTTAAGGTGTTTGGTTATATTGTCTTCCTAAAAATCTTTGAACTTATAACGTAAAAAAATATTTTCAGGTAAGGTATGAGTTGTATGATCCAACCATACAGTCAATCCAAGTTTTGAAGTTGGAGAAACGCCTTGATGACAAGTTGTTCTACTTGAGAGATGCTCTGCCGGAGTACTGCACATTTCCTCTGGACATGGACCCTGAGTTACTTCCAGAAGGCACACCAGTTCCAGTCAATCCCATCCAGGTATAAGATTTTTTTGCTGTTCATAGGCAAGCATAAGCAGAAACAAATTTTGGTTATTAAAAGGCAGTATAGTTTATAGATGAATAAACACATCAGCCTTCTTACTAATACAAAAAATTCGCATAGTGAAAACAGATAATAATTATCTGTTTTCACTAAGTATATGAATTTTTTGTATTAGTGAGAAGGCTAATGTTTTTATTAGCCTTCTTACTAATACACTAAAAATTGTCTTAGCTGAGAAAACCAAACATTGTTTAAATTTTAATTTAATTGGTCTTCTCTGCCAAGACAATTTCTGACAAATTATTATATAAAATAGATAAAACAATTATAAAACATTTAATAACTATACACATGTTATCCACAATACGCAGTACTAAAATTACTTTTACTTGAATATGTTCTGAAAAATCTTGCAACATATTTTTCAGGTAAAATTGAAACCCAGACCATGGCTGGAAAGATGGGAGAGACAAGACTTGAAGGGAGTTTCAAATATTGAGGAACACTTGAAGGAGAAGGACAGAGTTAGGAGAGAACTGAGGAAAACACCCTGGGAGAAATATGACTTGATGAAACAGTACAGGTATGATATTATCATGTACTATCAGAGAATGATGAAATGAAGTTGATTCATAGGCAGATGGCGGACCTACGTAATTTGGCCGCATTACGTCGAATCTATCCGACAGATCACAGCCAACACGGAAAAGACAATCCGAACAAATGACGTAGATCCGTCAACTGCCTATGAATCATTTACTTTGTTAATACAAAGTCTTAGCCTCTTTTTGACTACCAAGACTCAACTACTAGACATGTCTGTCTGTGTTTGTGTATGTCTGCCTGTAGCTACAATGCCGTTGGCATTAGTAGGTAGACCATCTTTGATCTAGTTTTTTTTTGTTCAAAAGTGTTGTAAGTAATAGTTAACATCAGCCTGCTCAGTGCTGGAAAATTTGGGGTAAAATTGTTTAATCTTTCAGTGATTTGATCCATCAATATTTTGCATTCCGATTCTTGATACTTATTAGACTGTTATACAATGTGTTTATATTTTCATTTACTTAACTTTCTATTCTCTTTTTTTTTAGAAAAACAATTCCCATTGAAGATCAGAGCGAAATTTGGGGTGAAGTGTACAATCAATTGCAACAAATGCGAGTGTCCAGACGTAAGATCGCCAGGAAGCGAGTTTCGGCTGTCCCTCAACCACAACTTGGTTGAAATGTTGTATATTTGTTAGTTACAATATAGGTAAAATAAAGTAAAACTATATATTATCATCTACTGTTAATATGACTAATTTTACTCTTTAAGGAGTGGACTTCTACTACGTGACCAGTTTCTAAAATCGCCCCCCCTTCCCTGTCACGTAGTACATAGTTAGGTCCATAATTTGTTATGGATTTCTTAATCCTGGGATTTCGGGATTATATAAAGTGCAGACAATGTTAATATTATAGAGAAATATTATAATACACACAATATTATTACATTATTATCATATTTACCTGTATAAATTATATTAATACGTCATAAACAGGATAGTTAATTATTAAAACCAGGGCTCGGAAACCGGTTGCAGAACAAAACCGGTTTCGGTCATTGACCCCAAACCGAAATCGATTTCGGTTAAAGGTTGGACTTTACCGGTAAAAACCGGTAAACGCAGAATACCGGTTTTTCTTTAATTTCGGTTTTGGTATTGAAAATTAACCGGTAATTTGCCGCGCGCGACGTTGCCACCCCGTGCGCAAGCGAAAAGTAAAATTTTGCATCAAGGTATACCATGGTTGAGAAGGTGCTGACGGAACTGATTAAATAAATAAATAAATAAAAATTGTTTTATTTCTGAATAAATTTGAATCAAATATTTTCAGAATGTTGAACTACATGTTGCCTACCACCGGTTCGGGATTCCTTATAGATACAAGTTTGGGGGTTTCAGCGTTGTTTTAAAAACGGAAACTATATGTTAATGTGCAAATTATATTCATCAGAATTCAGTAATAGTAATGGACATTGTAATTACTATGTAGTTTGTATGTGTGCTGTAGGATGAATATTATGATTTATGCCTGTTATCGGCAACCATCTCGTTTCAGACAATTTTGATTTTTACAAAATGATTATATAGATTTTAATAGGTAATTAGTTTTTTATTAGGTATTTAACAACTATCAGTTAAAAAATGTAGTGTTTATTTTTTATTTTACTCGATTTAAAAAGTGTATTTGCTTTATTGTCTAAGTCAGCGGCAGGCAACAGGCGGACCGCGGTCCGTGTGCGGACCGCGAAAGGTCGAATTTCGGACCGCGAAATATTGTAAATA
The DNA here is from genome assembly GCF_905147365.1 of Aricia agestis. Lineage (NCBI taxonomy): Eukaryota > Metazoa > Arthropoda > Insecta > Lepidoptera > Lycaenidae > Aricia > Aricia agestis. Next base: position 5,006,411 of record NC_056423.1, read on the forward strand.
TTAATTTAAAATTTTTAAAAACTGGTGTATTCCGAACACTTTAAAGAATTTGCTCCCGTTGGAAATTTATCTTAAAGTTAATTTTTCAACAAATTAGACAAATGCTAACTAACGAAATTTTTTTGAACTTCCGTCCTCATTATACATAAAAAAAAAATGTTTAAATAATTTTCCTAAAAATTTTTCACTTCGTGGAGCCCTTAAACATCCTACTTCCTACTAATATTATAAAGGCGAAAGTTTGTTTGGGTGTATGGATGTTTGTTACTCTTTCACGCAAAAACTACTAAACAGATTTTAATGAAACTTTACAATAATATAGCATATACATCAGAATAACACATAGGCTACAATTTTAACCGACTTTCAAAATGGGGGAGGTGTTATGTTCGTTTTTTTATGTTCAACAATTACTCCACCGTTTGTAAACGAATTTTTAAAATTTTTCTTTTAGTATATAGGGTACCATCTCAATTTGGTATTATATTCACAAAAGTGGTCATCTGATGAAGGGTCCTTAAGTAATCGAGGGAGCTCCTCAAAATTTATAGGAAAACATGTGGTGACTTCGGTTTCGTGAGAAGTATGCTAAGCATATGCTACAAAAAAGTAAGATTTTGCACCGAGGTATACCTGGTATACCGTGGTTCGGAAGGTGCTGAGAGAACTCCTGATTCTTTATAGATACAAGTTTGGGAGTTTCGGCGTTGTTTTAAGAACGGAAAGCATATGCTACTATGCAAATTACATTCATCATCATCATCATCACTACCATATTATACCATGCATCGTCCCATGATTATGAGCCTATTATGACCCTGTTATTGGTACTTTTCATAGTCTTTTAGATCGAGACACGAATTTGTCAAGCGATAATTTAAAGAAATCTATACTTTAATATTATAAACCTGAAGAGTATGTTTGCTTGAACGCGATAATCTCAGGAACTACAGGTCCGATTTAAAAACTTATTTTAGTGTTAGATTGCTCATTTATCGAATAAGGCTATATATTATAACGCTAACCTAATACGACCGAAGAAACTCAGGAAAATGTGGGAAAAACGGGGGAAATATTAGGAAAGGTTTATCTCACGAACTACTGTCAGCAATTTTTATGGCAATATTTACGTGAAGGGAGTATAGCTATTTTTTATGGGAAAATGTACGGTTTCTGTAAAATTCCTAATTATAGCGGGCGAAGCCGCGCGGGACATCTAGTATATTATACAAACATATTTAACAAGATCACGCCATAAAAGTTTTAAAAAAAAAACCGGCCAAGTGCGAGTCGGACTCGCGCACCGAGGGTTCCGTACAAACCTGCAAGGTTTACAAAGTTCGTCAATTAGATCTAAGTATTTGATATGAATTTCAACTTGATAGCTCTACGCGTTCATGAGGAAAAAAGTAATAAGTTTATATTTATTAAAAAATATATATTTTGTAATGTAACTAAAAATTTAAGGTTTTCGGAATTTTTCCTTTATGTGTGCTATAAAACGTTGCTTCATGCCAAATTTCAAGATTCTAGGTCGACTGGAAGTACCCTTTAGGTTTTGATTCCCTTGCGAGTACTTGCGAGTTTTAAAATATGCAGCTTAAATTGCTGTTTCTTTTGATTGCGTTGACATAGAAGTTTGATTTTGTTACAGCTTAAAGGTATTATAGACCTGAGTATTTGGTATGAATTTCAAGTTAATACCTCTACGCGTTTATGAGGAAATGGGTAGTAAGTTTAAAATTATTAAAAAAATATATATTATGTGATGTAACTAAAAATTTATGGTTTTCGTAATTTTTCCTTTATCTATGCTATAAGACGTTGCTTCGTACCAAATTTCAAGATTCTGAGTTCACGGGAAGCACCCTGTAGGTTTTGATTCCCTTGCAAGTGTCGAAAATTTGCGGCATAAACGGCTGTATCTTTTGATTGCGTTGGCTTAGAAGTTTGATTTTTTCACAGCTTCAAGGGACAGTAGACCTGAGTAATTGATATAAATTTCAGCTTCATACCTCCACGCGTTCCTGAGAAAAAGGGTCTTGACAGACGGACAGACGGACAACAAAGTGATCCTATAAGGGTTCCGTTTTTTCCTTTTGAGGTACGGAACCCTAATTAATAAGTACGTTGTTTATAATAACTTTTTAACTTGGACAAAAAACTATAAATCCAAGTAATATTGTCAAAAAAAATTTGGTTTCATTTATCATCACATAATTGTTTTTATATCAATGAAAGACACATGTATTAACTAAAAAAAAATCCACCATTTGTTTATAAAAAATGTATAAACAAATGGACTATTTCGATGCTTTTAAAAAAAATCTTAACTTTATGCTCTTGGAAATATTATGATTTTTAGAAACTTTTTCTTAATAACAATATTTAATTGTTTATAATCGTTTTTTAAATATTTCTATTGTTAAAATTAATATTGATAGTGAAATAGGCTGAAGGCTGGAAGGTTTCTGAAGATAAAATATAACGTGCGTAACAAATCATACAAATGAGGAAAATATGTTTGTCAGAATTAGCTCAGGACCTACTTCCTTCGGTGTTTCAAAAAAAATCTGGTCATCAAATTGAATACTTAATTGTTTTTTTTTTATCTCGATCACAACCATAGTGATATTTAAGAGATTTCGAGACAGAGCAGTAGTTGATTGATTTTTTTTTAGTTGTATAAAGGCAAATGAAGGTTATTGCTTATTGTGATTAATTATCATAAAGCATTCTAACGATTCGCATAATTAATAGGTACTTCGTTTTGTTCATTTCTTCAACTTTATTTTCATTTTTAATTTGGGGTCAGTAGAGACTCCATGCGACTACTTGTGTAAGTTTTTTGATGCGCATGCGCCCAATTAAGGGTTAAACAATAGAAATATAAAAAAAACGATTATAAACAATTAAATATTGTTATTAAGAAAAAAAGTTAATTCTAAAAATCATAATATTTTCTAGAGCATAAATTTAAGCAAAAGAAATTTTTAAAAGCATCGAAATAGTCCATTTAATTTTGTTTATAATTTTTTTGTAAACAAATGGCGGAAAATATTTTTTTTTTAGTTAATACATGTCTTTCATTAATATAAAACAATTATGTGATGATAAATGAAACAATTTTTTTTTGACAATATTACTTGGATTTCTATTTTTTTGTATTTTAAGTAAGTTATAAAATTATTATTTAAACAAAGTATTGATTTTTTTAAACTTTTATGGCGTGATCTGCATGTGTATAAAAAGGGCTCCACGAACTGAAAAATTTTTACGAAAATTATTTAAACATTTTTTTAAATGTACAATGAGGACGGAAGTTCGAGAAAATTTCGTTAGTTAACATTTGTCCAATTTGTTGAAAAATTAACTTTAAGTTAAATTTCCAACGGGAGCGAATTCTTTGAAGTGTTCGGAATACACCATAAGTTTTTAAAATTTTTAAATGAATATTTAATACCTTAAAAAATAATCAGTGTGACGTGCTCGGTTTTGAAGCCGCGCGCGCTACCTAAAAATGCCGCGCGGAGGCCTATTACGGCCGTTAAATTACGGCGTACGGCGGGCACACGGCGCGGGCGTACGCTTTTCGCAGTAAATTAGTAACTAATCCATGGTAATCTACTCGAAACAACTGTACACGCTCGAGATAAAAATTATACTAGCAGCGCTAAATGAGGTGTTTCGACGCGTGCGCCCGCGCCCGTATCCGCCCGTGTTTTAATACCCGATACGACGTCGTATCGTGTTTTTGTGTCCCGGCCCTTAGATCTCTGTATGTCAAATCTAACATTTCTTTTTAAATTAAAAATTACAATAAAAAAATAAAACATTCTAAAATTAAAAAAAGATAGGTGAAAATAATTGCGAAATTATCATATCAACTCCCAAGCGTCGTCGTCGATAAAAATAGATTTCCAAGAAGCGCGATCGAAGAATTAACCGGTTAATTTGTTTGTGTGTTAGTAACCGGTAACCTTTACCATTTGGGTTGCGTAAAAACCGTTCGCTTGTTTAACCGGTAAATAAAAGAACGATATATTTACCGGGTTTTAACCGAAATAAACCGGTATTTTCAAACCGGTTCCGAGCCCTGATTAAAACCATTAACGACACTGGGATACTATGACTTAACCCTACTATTAAAGACGAAAAAAAAAGAAAATGTCACCGTCATAAATTGACACTGACAAACATGCTGTCAGATAGCTGTCAAAAACTAGTTCTTTGTTTATCCGCAGATGGAAGCACTTGTAAGTTGTAATTCTTTAATTTTTGTTGTTACTTGTGTACGATACGGTATAAAAGTTTGCTTGCATAAGCAAAATGCAGAATGCATTTAACGTGATTGATTCTTATGGACCATACGGAGTATAAAAATGTAGCTTTACAAAACAAGCTGCTAATAAGCTTGCCAGTTCATTGCAACAAAGTTTCTTTCAAGTTTTATTTCGTGATTGCGAAGTTGTTCCCACACTTGTCGTTTTGTGAAGGATATTGATGCAATTGCGTGCAAGTGGACTAGTGCAGTTAAATCTAGAACCTAACTCTATTGAATATTTATAAGACACTGCAACTTTATCTGACATGTACGATAGTGAAAAAGTTTGGTGTTGTGATAAGTTTCGAGTGTTCACGGCAAAGTCTTGAAGTGTCCACCTGTTGCCGGGTAAGTACAAGCTTCGTTACAATTTGCAGAATTTCATGAACAATTCCATAAGATACAACACATCAGAAACACAACACTGGAATGCATGCTATTGATGAATTTATAAAAATGCACTTGTGCAGTCTATTGATTATCTATTCTGAGGACTTTACAGTTTACACACTGTAGATTTTGCGTATATGTATTACCTACTCAAACATTATTGCATTTTTACTACATAAAAAGTTTTTTATACTTAACTACTTTTTACTGTTAAATTTTTTTCCCAATCTTATTAGAATTAAATGGTGTAAGTGTGAGTAGTCCCTATCAATATCACTATCCAGCTTTAAACTCAAACTCAAAATTTTTTATTCAGAATAAATTTTTTCAAATATTCTCTGAACGTCGGGGCTACACAGATGCCTACCACCAGTTTGGGAACTAACCCGGCGAGAAGAACCGGCGTAAAAAACTCGCACAGGGCCATCTTTTTCTAAAAAGATGGAAAATTACAAAAAATATTATATTATAAAATAACAGTGTCATTATGACTAAATAAAATACAACAAGTGTACAATTATTATACATAATATTATATAGAAACAGCTCTGCAAGGGGCGACCTTATTCCCATGGTGTACTATCATTCATGAAATCAGTAACTTTATAGTATGCTTTGGTACACAAACATTCTTTAACAACTTTTTTAAATCTATTAATTGAGAGATTCTGAATGATTTAGTTTATATTAGCCTTAAGTTAACTATGAATTAAGAAATACAAAGATGATTCAATTTGCTCTTAACTCATCAGCGGCACCCGGCTGTCGCATAACAATTGAAAATCTATTGTGTCTGCAATACCCACAATGGAGGTGTTAATGATGCTACAGTTATATATTTTTTTAAATAATAATATCTATGAACGTTTCACACCACGTCAGTCTGGCCCCGCGCTAAGTACCTGAAGGACTTGTGTTACAGGTACCAGACAACAGAAAGATATTTAAGTAATACTTTTTATACTATACATATATTTAAGATTTTTATTATATGATACACATATTTAATACACATACAAGACCCAGGAAAAACTTTTTGTCCCGTTGGCGGGATTCGAACCTGCAACTCCCGGCTTGAGCTACCAACAGCCCGCCAACTGAGCCACAGAGGTCTTCATATAATATAGTCGTAGTTATATACTTAATATGTAATGTTTTTTTTTTTGCATTTTTGTAATACAAAAACTATCTCATAAGAATGTGCGAGTTTCCTCACGATGCTTTTCTTCACCGTATGAGCGTCCGTATTATGTACCTGAGACCAGAAAATGTCTAATTGGTCATTGGTTGTAAATCCCACCCGGGATCGAACCTGCACCCTCTACGAGTGATAACCAAAGGTACCCATTAGGTCACGGACGCTCTTAAAGGTAGTCAAGAACTACTCATATTTGGCTCTTTTAAAACGATGGGTCACGGGCCTAATTACATTTACAATATGTATATAAAATTATTCATTCATCATTTTGCTTTTGACAAGTGCAGCTATAACGTTTTTTATTTGATGTCTACTATGATTTCCTATGATGATAAATCATTCATGTTACAGTGTTTATCATAACTCAAGCCTCTTATCGTTTGTGATGACACCGTTTATCTCTTCGGAGTAACCACAAACTAGAACCAAAATAGACACACGTGCATAGGTTACTAACCGATAATCCGCGGCGTGGCTGTTCCGATGCATTCCTTTGCCTTTGCGTAAGTGAATTAAAAAAAAAACCGCGTAAATTGGATTATTTTTTCGATTTTTGAATTTAAATGTTCGAATAAGGAGTTCTAAATATGGCGATGATTACGAAATTAAAATAGTTTACCTTTGAGTTTATTGCCTGATTAAGGTTATCGATCTCAGATACGATACCTAGGACAGAAAAGTTTAGGCATGGAACAATCAAAGTGTGATTTTAAAATTAATGTTAAGGAGCTATTTGGTAATAGAGTAAACTTATTTTGATCTTGTTTATACTGTTTGTATTTTACTATTTTTGTATTGTACTAGTGCTACCAAAAAGAAAACAAAAAGTTCTGTTTCCGCCCGGGATCGAACCGGGGACCTTGTGCGTGTGAAGCACACGTGATAACCGCTACACTACGGAAACTTATTTGTAGATGGCGAAATTGCAGAGTAGATACAGCAGTTAGCACAGTACTCACTCTCTAGTCATATAGAGTTCAGGACATTCAATTTTGACCCTATCGTTCTTTGCTTTTGTCCGCGGCTTCGCTCGCGTTAAGAAGGATAATATCATTAATTAAGTAGGTATTAAGGTCTCAGCCCGATCGGTTTAAAATTAACATACAAACTTTCATCCCCTATTTTATGCCGTTGGGGGTAGAATTGATCAAAATCCTTTCTTAGCGGATGTCAACGTCATAACACCTAAATGCACGTCGAATTTCTGCCCGATCCGTCCAGTGGTTTGGGCTGTGCGTTTATGGATCACTATGCCAGTCAAGTCGTTCTTCGAAAAAACTGGAGTCTGTTTTTGATGAGCAGAGGACAGAGATACTACGAAGAAGCACTAATTTACTTTTATTAAATGGGATCGAGACTGAGCGAATTTTAATGAAATTTAGCAGATATGTAGAGTAGACCACTGAGATGGTACTTCTAATTGCGTATAACTTGCTGATATGTCAAAACTTAATACTTTATTACAATAGAGTAACGAACAAAGAGACGCCTGTGGCAGACATGCACTGTCATAAAACATTACACCTCTTTGTTAAGTCTCATCATTTGATTAACTATTGACTTGATAAGTCAACTTTTGATGAAACAAGTGTTGATGCAATTTTAGAAATTAAATTGCCTCATAGGTCGCGCAACTTGCGCTTGACAAGCTAAAGAGTTTTCAATCCTTCCTCCTTATTATTTTAAGTTAAGTCTAAAATAATTAACTTTAAAATAATATGTCATAATATTATTATTTATAAACAAGTTAAACAACAAACAAATAAACAATTCCTAGCTAATTACTTAGAAAATTTAGAGCGATGAGATCTTTTTTTCTTCCAAATTACAATGCTCATTGAGATTTATCATGACATCTAGAAGACTTAGTTTTCTTTAATGTGAGTAAATACAGTTACTTTAAAGAAAACTTACGCTCTTTTTCTCTACATCTCACGATAAAGAGAAAAGAACAACAGTTTTCTTCAAAAGGAATAGGAATAATAGTACGGGAGCCCTAGAATATTTTTTTTGATTAAAACAACGGAACCCTTACAAGCTGATTTTTTGTGTATAGGTTAATAGTTATATAATTTAAGAGTATTATTGTCATACAAATAGAACAATCCATATTTTAGGACCATCAAGTCAAAGTATGAAATCCTTTCTATCTCTGTTAGCTACCACTTGCGAGATTTTTCGCAAATAAAAATGTTGTTCGTCTTATCAAAATGAAGCTACTCACAAAAAATTAGCTTGTTAGTAATAAAAAAAAATGTTCTAGGGCTCCCGTACTATAATCATAACGAATGCAGCATAAAGTTCTTTGTAAAATACTCGAACACAATTAAATAAAAAAAGAGTTACAAGGTAATTCTACTTAAGACTATAGGGAGGTGGTCATCGGAGTGTGAAGTGAAAAGAACAAAGTCCTATATGTATATTGTATATATTATATATACTTATATGGAAGACACACTGTTCACAAGAACATATTTTAAAAGCTTTTATTTAACTTGCTCTGTATGTATGTAAGTATGTATGTTCGGGTGAAATCTTGGAACTCAATTTTGAAGCAGATATATTTAACCGATTGAGCTGAATTTTGCTTACACGTTTAGTTTGGATGACAATACACGATATGGTATGTGGCATAACTCTAAATCCAATATGGCCGACAATCCAAGATGGCGAAATTGTTATTTTCAATGCAGTTCTACAATGTGAGTAACTGGAAAACGAATGTAATGTCATTCTACATCCAATATGGCGGCACATCTAAGATACGGGAATAGTTATTTTTAATGCACTTTTGCAATATGGTTATCAAATGACGTATTTTATATGTGTAATTTTATACGTGGGAGAGCCATGCTTCGGCACGAATGGGCCGGCTCGACCGGATAAATACCACGTTCTCACAGAAAACCGGCGTGAAACAGCGCTTGCGCTGTGTTTCGCCGAGTGAGTGAGTTTACCGGAGGCCCAATCCCCTTACCCCTACCCTATTCCCTTCCCTACCCTCAACTATTCCCTTCCCTTCCCTACCCTCCCCTATTACCCTATTCCCTCTTAAAAGGCCGGCAACGCACTTGCAGCTCTTCTGATGCTGCGAGTGTCCATGGGCGACGGAAGTTGCTTTCCATCAGGTGACCCGTTAGCTCGTTTGCCCCCTTATTTCATTAAAAAAAATAAAAAATGAAAGGGCTCATTGAAAATAACTCGAAAACTAATGTAATGTCATTCTACATAGGTTCAATATGAACGCTCATCCAAGATGGCGAAATAATTACTGTTTCTGTGCAGTCGTACAATATGGATATTAAATGAAAGGGCTTTTTGAAAGTAACTCGAAAACGAATGTAATTTCATTCTTCATCCAACATGGCGGCTCATCCAAGATAGGGGAATAGTTATTTTTAATGCACTTCTGCAATATGGGTATCAAATAAAAGGGCTCATTGAGAGTAAATTGAAAAGTAATAGTCAAGTCGTGTCGTGTCGTGTCGTGTCGTGACGTGTCGTGTCGTGTCGTGTCGTGTCGTGTCGTGTCGTGTCGTGTCGTGTCGTGTCGTGTCGTGTCGTGTCGTGTCGTGTCGTGTCGTGTCGTGTCGTGTCGTGTCGTGTCGTGTCAAATCCAGCCGGGTTTCAGAAAATGCCCGGTTGAAGCCGGTCACTTTTGTTAAATGAAATTTAACTTTTTAGTCATGCTGAAATAAACGGAATAGAACAACTCGCTCAGTATAGATTTTTCCAGCGTTGCCAGAATGTTACTTTTGTAACATTTTACGTTACTTTTGACCCTTGCATGTTACATTCATGTGTCATGACTAAAGATGTTACTTTTACGTTCCTTTTGGTACTTAATTGAAAAAAAGCCATTTTTGACAGTTCTCCTTTATCAGCAACGCCCCCCCCCGCCCACGTTTATTTAATTAAAGCCTTGTCGCACCTTAGTTTTAAGTTTTGTTTAATGATCTTGTTTCAGTTCATCTCTATATTATTTATAGTATGTTTTCGTGCATTCTGGATCACCCTCCCCCCCCCCGGCATTTTGTTATATATAAGTAATACGAAATGTTACTTTTCCCCTCAATATGTTACTTTTCGCATGACAATATGTAACTTTCGAACATACAGCTCTGGCAACACTGGATTTTTCACTAGTCAAAGTCGAGTACGATTTCTTAAGGACTTAAGTTAATCAGATTTTAACAAATTCTTGAAACAAAACAAATTATGTACTATCAAACAGACTAAGAAGTCTAGCCAGAGATAACTAAAAAACAAAAAATAAACTATAAACAAAAAGTTTTTGAAAAAAAAGCTTTTATTGAAATAGTCTAAAAAGAATAAAATAAATTTCTCCTTAAAATTTTTAACTTTTATGTTAAAATCCTCAATGTATTATACAATTTGCATGATAATAAACACATGCAAGCCGCGCGCGGTGCCTTTGTATGAAGATAACTTACTTCCCCTCCTTTTACTATGTTTATGCTGTACCGATTTAGATGGGTATGGAGATAATTTGAATTTGTTGGTTATATAGGATTGTTTTCATCGTATAAAATGTACGGTTTATGCATTAAGAATTAGAAGCAAGCCGCAAAGGAAGTCGCGGGCAGCATCTTGTATGGCTTGTTATAAAACGTTTAATGCCGTTAAATAAGCAAGGTTTATGTAATTTGCGTAAGAGCCACAATATAATTTATTGTATAGTATAGCATTTTTACTTTTTTTTATGAAATAAGGGGGCAAACGAGCAAAACAGGTGACCTCATGGAAAGCACCTTCCGTCGCCCATGTACACTCGCAGCATCAGAAGAGCTGCAGGTGCGTTGCCGGCCTTTTAAGAGGGAATAGGGTAACAGGAGAGGGTAGGGATGGGAAGGGAAGGGAATAGGGGAGGGTAGGGAAGGGAATAGGGTAGGGGATTGGGCCTCCGGTAAACTCACTCACTCGGCGAAACGCAGCGCAAGCGCGTTTCGCCGAGTGAGTTCCCGCCGGTTTTCTGTGAGAACGTGGTATTTCTCCGGTCAAGCCGGCCCATTCGTGCCGAAGCATGGCTCTCCCACGTATAAACTTTAGAGTGTAGACCACCTGTGTGTCATCATTACCGTGATTTCAGATGACTTTAAGTAGCCCACAGGATGATTAGGTACGTATCTTGCACAGGAAATGTTTAACTGCTGATATTGCAGAATATCTGTAATAGCAAAAATTTTCGTATGTAACATTTCTGACAGATAGAGCAGATATTTTATTTATTTAACAGTTATTAACTTAATTATAGCAATTGATATGGAAAGACAAAGGATTGTGCAATGTCTGCTGTCAAAGGCCAGTTGCTTACTTTTCGCAAGATACCATCAGTGATCATCCAGCCGACTGTGTTACACTACTGTACATATTATATACTGTGTAAGTACTAAATTGAAGGTAATTGTTTTTCACATAATTATGCACAAATTAACATTGAAACCTGAGATCGTTAGGTAAATTGTGCTCAAGAAGGAAATGGTTATTGCCAGCCAATAAACAAAGTACGTTCACTTAGCCAAGTAGAAGTAGTGAAGCGATCTGAATGGTAATTTAGTCGTCTACAGCGATGCCAAAAGTGCCGTTTATTATAGAGCAGGTTGGCAAACTTTCGGCCGGCAAATAAGGTGGCTAAATAAATAATTTGGAATATATTTAAGAGGATACACCAGAAGCTAGAGAAATGAAAAAAAGTACGTGTAATATCTATAGCTGTCTCCCTTACCTCAAGCCTATACCGCAGAACGCGATAGAGACAACTGCAGAAAATCAACGATTCGTTGTCCCCTGATTCCTTCTCCAAAACTTAACCGATTTAAGTACTTTTTTCATTAAAGATTAAAGAAAGGCTTGAGCTGTGTTCCTATGTTTTTTTTTTTGTAAAATCTAGCCAAATCTGTTTTCTGGATGTTTGAACACAGCGGAAAATCTGGCCAGTTCATATCTTATTTAATAATTAAATTATGAAAAAAAGAAAACATAGGGACATCGTATTAGTGGCCGTAGATATTCAGGAAAAAAATTATAACTCTACTAGCATTATCCAGGGAGGAAACAGGGGACAACGTTTGTATGGAAAAAAGGGCGGTGTTGACTCCTCTTAATATCTTATTTGCAAAACATTTCAGGCTGCAACTCGCAAGTAAGATGATCGGGTTTAGCCGACCGCTGATGTTAAAGGTACGCGCAAATTACAACAGAGCGCAGCGGGGTGGGCCGCATTTTCATAACTTTCTTTTCAGTTGTCGGTCAAAAAGATTGGAAAAATGTGGCGCAGTCCGCGGCCCCGTTGCGTGATGCGTCCATAATGTGAGCTGACGCTGAGCGTTGAATCAATTATGCGAATTACGTCGACAATTTTCATTTACAGTACTCCCAAATTAATAATGCGCATCGAAATCTTCGCTAATTGTCGAAATCACGAAAACAGCAGAATCTATAAAACTTGCATTTTGCACCTTGTTCAAAAGAAACAGAAGTAAATATCATATAATACCTAGCCGGTGGCTGTCCGCTGTCGCCGGTCACCGGGAAGCCATCGCGGCGTTACCAAGCAACGTCAGACGCCTCTACGTGTCGTCGCTGCAAAGCGGTGTTTTTCTTAAAGTTAAGTTTAAAGCAGCGCTTGCAGCGACTCTTTCGAGTTCCGACGCTCGGGAAATACGACCGTTGCCGAAAAGTAACAAACATTTCTATGCGCATTATCACTTTGGGAGCACTGTAAGAATTTTAATACAACTGAGTTGTGTCAAGAAAGTTTAAGGTAATCTCAAAGTGCTACACTTACTCAAAACGCCATTAAAACGTTTATGCATATTCGAAAGCAGACTGAACTTACGTAACAATCAGACAACGACATCAATGTCAAAATGATCAAAATCAGAGCCAAGTAAGGCGCTCAAGAGATCCGACAGGGACCAAATATGAAACTCAGTATAATATTATGATTGGGCATCTAGGAGCAGTGGCAGGCCAGACCTAAATTTAATGTAAGCAATATATTTTTCGCGAGGCAGGGATGACGTAAGAGGACCTATGATCCTAAGCTAGACCTAACGAAGACCTAACTTTAAACTTACTTTTTTTTTAAATCATAACTATAAAAATGCTACCGGTTTTTTTAGGTTTTATGTTCCGTACCCAAAGGGTAAAAACGGGACCCTATTACTAAGACTTCGTTGTATGTCCGTCTGTATGTCTTCAGGCTGTATCTCAAGAACCGCTATAGCTAGACTTCTGAAAATTTCTCCCATACAACAAACGTGATTTTTTTGGCATTTTTTGCTCGATATCAATAATGCCAATACTTGATATTTTCGCAAAGGCCTTAATTATATTATGTCTACTTCAATAATTAATATTAGTATTAAAATAAAAAAAAAACACAATTATTGGCCTATTTTTGCTCTATAACGGTACGGAACCCTTCGTACGCGAGTACGACTTGCACTTGGCTGATTATTATTATTTATTGCTAGATCATGAGTAATTAAATAATTAAATATCTAAAAAATATTTTGCGTATACGATATCCTTCGAGGCGCGAGGGCTCCTTGGAACGCGAAGCCGTAAGCGGTTGCCCACATCACCCACGCCTAAGGCCGCCTCTGTCTAGGAGTCCGAAGGGAGCCCGGAAACTAAAAAGATGAGGCCACACAGCGACACGACATGTCACACGACACGACTTCAGTCCCACACAACTGAAGTTTTAGTAAACGTTTTACGAACGTGAATCAGACGTTTTACAAACTTAAATCATACGTTTTACAAACGTCAGGTTCTATTTAACGTGAAATGTCGCGTCGTGTTGTGTCTCTTTAGGGTCAATTCCCTAAAGCGACACGACACGACGCGATCCTTTTTTTTTGACTCAGTTACTCTTTCATAGTATGGTATTTCGATGTATCTATGGGTACACTCGGTATGTATGTATGGTCAAATGGAAACGGACGATAACGGAAAAAAATTTGAGCTCTACAAATCTAAAAAGTCTATAGTTTGTACTTTTGTAGAGTTGTAGAGCTCAAAATTATTTTATATAGTTATTGAATTTAATAGCTGTTATTGTTTTTTAAGTTTATTATTAAGTATTAAGTTGATTTATAACATATAATATTATATTATTTGTGTTACAAATATCGCCAAAAAACTGAAATGCAGTTTGGCGGTTTTTAGGATAAGGACATAATGTTGTAAAATAATGGAATAAATACATAAAAAAAAATTCTGGACACCGAGTGTACATACATGTACATTATATTATAAAAATGTCGGTTTATCTGTACGTTATCACGAACATGGATCTACAATGGATCTACACGAAACATTTAGTTTCTATATAAGCACCGGATGGTTCTAAAAGGAAGTACTTAGTTGGAACGTAAATTGCTAAATGATGAATTATGTAAACCATATTGTCCTAAATAGATGCGCTGCCGAAATTTCTAGATTACAGAAGATGGAAGTGGTTTATGTAATTATCTAGCACGACCCGATCATATTTTTTTGACGGGGAAATGCTTTCCGCATCGCGGATTGGGGACATCGGCCGGAGTGTCTGGGATTCCCCTGGCGTCCCGCAAGCCCCTGTAAAGTTGCAGGAAGATAAAACCCACCACAACTCTGCCAGCGGTATTCTACATCGCGCTGACCCATAATATTTTTTTGGCCCTTGCCCTACTTACGGTAATAAGGAATTGAATAAGCCCACAATCACACTAGCTGTCCCGTATTATTTTATTGAAGTGACTAAATAAGTATGTCACCATGGCAATGTCCATCGCTATCCCGTCGCACAAACTGGTCGCCGTCAGTCTCGAGTTGTAATAATTTACTATTATTTATTCAACAAATGCACTTATCAATATAATAAGTACCCAGTAGCCGATTCTCAGACCCACTGAATATGCATAATATAAAATTTGGTTAAAATCAGTAAAGCCGTTTCGGAGGAGTACGCGGCCTAACATTGTGACACGAGAATTTTATATATAAGAAGAAGAAGAAGATAAGCTGTCTACTGTCTATAAATGATAGCCAACATTCTCATCAATGTCCAAACATGCCCAAAACGCTAGGGCGTTCCTTCTTTTTTTTAGATGGATTCAAACTGATTAAAGTGCCCAACATGCCCGGAGGATTGTACAGCTTTCTTCAGGGTGTAACATAATATAAAGATAATAGTAGTTCACTGTAAAAGAAGCAGCGCTGAAAGAGCAAACTGACTAGGGTCCTTAATTTTGAATTAATTTTAAATAAAGATGGAGCATCTTAGACTAGACACAACATTTGAGAAGCATACTTAAGTATGCTCCTCAAATGTTGTGTCTAGTCTAAGATGTTCTTAAGTTCCTGTCCCTCAAATCTTCAACCTGCTTGCAATGTTAATGTTAAGCAACTTTGTTACAAACCATTCAGAACTGTTCCAATAATAATAATTACTAATCAAAAGTACAAAACGTAACGAATCGATAATATCTTTTAAGTTAGTGTTGATTTTACAACACGGGTATTCTTATTTGATGTAGTGTTATTATTATTATTTGTTGTATTGTCAATTGTGATTGTATCATCATTCATCAATCACAGAACATCATCTACGTGACTGGCGTTTTGTCATACTCTACAACTTCATGTTACAAAACACATATTCGTGATACTGAGTCCACATTAGGGGGTAATTGATTTCTGAGGACTGTCTGTTTGTGATTTGCCTTGATGTTAAAGATCTTGAAAATTCTGTCTCTGCCTGTAAAGAAAGGAATGGGGTATTCGTTGTGCTGAAATACGTCTATCGTATTGAACCGTATCAGTAATCCCAGCGATAATTCGTAATTCGCGCAGAACAGCCTTCTGTGGCATCAATAAAATTATATTGTCACTAGAATTTGTGTTGCTGTTACTAGTCGCAATCTGGTAAGATGGTGGCTTAAGGGGCCGGGTGCCATCGAAATTCTCATGTATACGTAATACGAAAATCATTTTCTCATACGTTAATATTTAACATGTTTGAGTTATTTTTCAGCTTAAAATAGTAATTACCTAGGTTCCTGCGTAAAAATTTAGGTACTACAAAATATTTGAACACTAAAAAATATAGTAAAACACAAAAAAATATATAAATAAATAGTAAATTTACTACAAAATATTTAAATACTAAAAATATTTTTTAGTGTTTAAATATTTTGTAGTAAATTTTTACGCAGGAACCTAGGTAGTTACTATTTTAAGCTGAAAAACAACTCAAACATGTTAAATATTTTCGTATGAGAAAATGATTTTGCGTAATACCAAAATCATTTTTTCATACGAAAATATTTATTGTATGAGAATTTCGATGGTACCCGGCCTCTTAAGTACTACTTCGAGCACGCGCCAAAACATCCTCGGAGCACTGTACACCGTCTGTATCAAAGTCATTAAACGACATGAAATTGGCAACGTTTGCATGCGTTTCGTTGCGGTCGCAATCTCACATCTTTCACGATTTGCCAACTTTCTAGTGCCTTTAAAGGGAGGGACAGATATCAAGAATCGAGATGGGAGATGTAGCAATAACTTATCCCGTTAAACTATAAAGGTCCCAGTTGTTATGATGATGGTCATTTATTATTATGACCATCATGAAACCATCATAATAACCAATCATGTAAAAAGAATCGGCCCAGTGCGAGCCGGAATCGCGCACGTATATTTCCGTATTATATTTATAGAGCACAAAAGGGTCCCGAAAGTTGTATGAGGCCTCTAAATATTAATTTTATTTTGTATTTAATAGCTGTTGTTTTAGCGGCACACAACAATACACAATCTGTGAAAATTTTAGAAGTCTAGCTATAGCAGTTTTTGAGCTACAGTCTGGAGGCAGTTAAGCAAAGTCTTGGAATTGACAGAAGACGAGGGGAACGTCAACGTCATGTTAACGAACGTTTTATTTTGATCGGCGATTCTATAACGAAGCGATAACGAAAAAGTCTTGGCTAAATGGCCTGAGGGGCTAAAATGGTCGCAATTAGCAATTCCTCTCAATCAATTCAGCAAATGAATTGTCAAAACTGTCAAACTGGAAAATGTCAAATTAGTACGAATTGCTACAGATCGACAAGGCTTTATATGAACGTGGCAAAAAAAGGAACTAACGCTGCCATCATACAAAAACGTCATTTTTGACAGTTCTCCTTTACGTGCAGCGCCCCCACTCACGTTCGTAAAAAGCCTTGTCGATCTGTAGACATGAATTGCAAGCAGAGTGACCATTTTGCAATTTTAAGAATAATGAATCATATTACGATTCATATTATGATTCTACAAAGCGACCATTTTAGCCCCCCGGTACTGGTATTGGTGTATCGGTAGACCACATTTTACCTTATTATGACCGAAACTGAGAACAATGGTTAACGGTACTCAAGATTGCGATTATAGATTCTCTACGGTCAGATGACATTAGAATAGCCATTATGTTAATTAAATTAACTTAAATTAACTAAGGTGTATTTTGAGCGAAATATATAGGAGTTAATGTATTTTGATGATATAATCGCTGAATCAAAAACTTCTAAATGTTGAGAAGCGCGGTACCTATTTATTCCAAATCAAATCTATACTAATACGATCTTTTGCTCGCGGCTTCGCTCGCGTTAAGAAGCGAATTATTATATATACAAACTTTCATCCCCTATTTGAACCCCTTGGGGTTGGAATTTATCAAAATCCTTTCTTAGCGGATGCCTACGTCATAACATCTACCCGCATGCCAAATTTCAGCCCGATCCGTCCAGTGGTTTGGGCTGTGCGTTGATAGATCACTATCACCTTTGAGTTTTATATATATATATATAGATTATATATAAATGCAAAAGTAAAGTCAATCTGTTTGTCTGTTACCTTAACAGTTAAACCACTTGACCGATTTTGACGGAAGGATATTTTATTATCTCGAAAAAAAAAATGTATTCCTAACGCTACAAACATACGGGCAACATTAAGGGCCTGTTTCACCACTTTCTGATAAAGTGCCGAATAGGCTATGCACAACTTTTTTGACAGATTCTCCATACTTGACCTGTCAAGTTGATTGGTGGATAGCTTATTCGTCACTTATCAGGAAGTGGTGAAACATGCCCTAAGTGTTAAATATTTAATACCCCAGCTAGGTCTTTCTTGATGTAGGTATCTAGGTTCTAAAATATTGATAGAGTTCCCACGCAGGCGCCCTACAATCTGAAGTAGCTTTCGAGATGACCTAAGACAAGGCTGGAAAATCGATCCAGGTTCAAGGAGACATAATATAAAGGTTGGGAAAAGGTGTAATATGCTATGACTTCTTTTGCGCCAAAACATTAAACAGATATGTGTAATTTTCCCCGTTTTATCTTCTTTTTCCATATAAATTCTTGGCTCCTATTGGTCGCAGCATGATGTTATAATTATATCCCTAAGACCCAATTTCACCAACCTCTGTTTGTTAAATCCTAACAAGGCATTACTTATCGGACCTTGGAAAATTAAACAGACTGTTAAAATACTTATGTCCCACTGTAAAAATTTAACAGCGGATTAGTAAATACAATGTTAAGTAAACAACGAGTGAATAACATTCAATTCGTTCGTTCTTGTTATATGGCGACGAAATTGCAATGTACAAGTTTAATACATGTTGGCTGCAATGTGTCATTTTCACCTTATTCGTATAATACGTCATCTGCGTAGCTAGCACGGGGTTTCCCAGTCGATTCTTCGGAAGAAAGTAATGGCAGTTTCTTTCCCATGTCTACATATCTTATACCCGCGCATGGCACCACCCATCGACTTGAGTTTCAGGGGACAAAGACAAGAAACTCTTTCCATAGCAACCATTAAAGCAACGGCAATTATTTTTTTTTTGACATTTAGTTTCTTGGTTCTTTTTTTTTAATTATGGCACCTCGGCTATAAAACCATAGCCAGTGTCGAGTAAATGGCGGCAAATTAAAAAAATCGACGTGTAGCAACCTTGTCTATAGCCGGAATTATAGTTTTGATCTACGAAATACGAATAATAAAAACTAAGGAACTTTATTATTCGTAGTTTGTAGTTCAAAACTATAATTCCGGCTATAAACATCGTTGCTATTCATCGATTTTTTTAATTTGCCGCCATTTACTCGACACTGGCCATGGTTTTATAGCCAAGTGCCATAATAAAAATAAAAACAGAATCAAGAAACTAAATGTCAAAAGCGTATCGTCATGCTTGACATATAGATTTTCAAAAGCGAAAGATATCGAGATACGAAAGAAACTTTTACTCCAATGTTTTTCCGGTAAAACTGTCAAAATTTAGTTTCTTTCGTTTGTCTACGTGCTTGTGCTAGCTATGCTGGTAGATAATGCGACCAAATTAAAATATCACTGATCGCATACATTTGTTACACTACAATAGTTCTTTTTAATTTACCGGGTTAATAATTATGATCTGTCAAAGCTGAAAACATGAATTATGATACAAACTTTTATTTACTTATTTCGGTTTGGTAATTTTGATACAAGTCAGTGTATTTGCAATGTCAAGGAAAATCCGAGGGCTGAATTTTTGACAAAATGAAAAAAAATAATTATGCTTAACATGAAAAATATGTAAGGATGTAGCGAAACGTGGCGGAAACACTCAAAAGTCAAAACAGATTCTTTTATTGATATTGGATATTGTCTCTGAAAGTTGTTGTTTTGACTATTATAACGGCCTGTTATATATTTAACGGACCTCCCCAGCAGGAATTAAAATTTAACACCGTGTTAGGCGATTTGACATGACATTAGCGTATGGTGGAACGCTCGAGAGCTCTAACAGGCCGTTAACTGATTTAACAAGCCATTATTTATTTAACATTGCTTGATGAAACTGGGTCTAATTCTTTCCCCAAAAATGTATTATCCAATACAGAATGCCGGTACTTGTACTATTATCTATTCTGTGATGCCGGTTTAATTTCTTATCACTCCAGTATCAAATCATATTGATTTAAGTAAACATTCTTTACACATTCCCTAAGAACAGAGAAGTAGAAAATTATAACTGCATTAATTATTGTGTTTTGTTGTGCAGAAAACTTGAACAATGTGGCCGGTTCCGTTATTTAAGTGTGTTGTTCTATCTTGATACCTGGATACCTGATATTCATCGAGATTCTAAACAGTCTAGTGGCTGATATTCTGAGTCTAGACTTGACCTCTTTCCAGAAAATTCTTGTCCATTTCAACATTGCAATTAATGATACGTTTTCTTTAAAATAAAATAAGCACTGCGTTTTTAGCATCAGCTGTTACTTAATCGATCTGTAGTAGGGTTTGCAATAGATGGACACATCTGTAGTACCATCGAGGAAATTGATTCCTAGGCAGTTGACAGACCAACGTCATTAGGTCGGATCTTGTCTTTTGAATCTGACAATACCTATAACCTATAACTTAAAATACGTATCCGCCCAGCTCACTCCTCGACCCACCAAAGGGACCTAAAAATTAACCTGGCGTCCTCTTCCATTTTTGCCGAGTGATCTTGTATCTTGCGCTACCTGTACCTTCAGTATACATTGAAATTTTAAAGCCATTCGTTTCAGAGACTGTCTGTCAATTGGGAAATATAACTCTTCACGTTTAGATATGCAAGCAACATTTATAATGATCGTTACATTTCGAGATCAGATGGACACAAGAAAGCACTGCCTGACTGATGGTGAAAGTAGATCTCTTGTGGATTTATCGTTGAAGTATAATCAATACTTGAGGCTTCGTTTGTCAATTTGCGTGTTTAATCGTTCTACACTTTCGACGTTTTATTGCCAATCTGTTAACGTATATTACTCGTAAAACATGGACAGAATTGTGGCTCTTTTTTTGTTGAATAAAACTATCAATATACCTCAAAAAGCAGGCATTAAGTAAGTTTGCTCTGGTTTTAATTACAAAAATGTTGATATATTGGTCAAAGGAAGCCGAAATCAATGGGCAGGAAGCGCACGATAAATTTCAACCGTTTGACCTGATTACCATAAAATAAAACCTGAACTGTTTGCACAACTGCTCATTAGTTTTGGAGCCAAAATGCAATTGTTTGAAGTTTTACGTTTGAACAATACAAACGTTAGGAGTTGGAACAGTTGACCAAACACTGCCTACGCCGAACATTCTTGCACAACCTGTGTCATGTTTGCTTTTATGGAAGACGTTACCTGACGGACTCATTTTAGATTTCTAAGATGAGACCTTAAAAGAAAATTAACTTTTGTTAACTAGTACATAAACTTCCTCAATGGCATCTTATGTAAAGCATTCTGGCAGCTATTGAAAGTTACAGGGAATAAAGACCTAAACACATGCCAAATCAGGAGCCATGACACTAAATGCATATATTTACGCCTTTACAATAAAATCCCAGAAAACGTTCAAAATCTTTCCATTAATAAATTTAAAAAAGTAGTCAAAGAGCGTTTGTGTGCCAAAGCTTATAAGGTCAATGATTTCATAGAAGATGGCACATCTTGGGAGTAGGATGGTTTCTTGCAAGGCTACTTCTACATTATTATATTATGACTTACAATTATGTATGTTGACATTGTATATAATATTAAGTTACAATAAAGTTTACAAAATTGTAAACTTTATTTTAAAAGAATAATTTTTCTCTCACTTTTTTGGTAAAAAGTGGAACCCGTGCGAGTTTCTTACGCCGGTTCTTCTCGCCGGGGTAGTTCCCGAACCGGTGGTAGGCATCAGGTAGACATTCTGAAAAAATTTGATTCAAATTTACCCAGAAATAAAACATTTTTTATTTTTATAATAATTATGAATACTTTGTATATACAAAAAACAAATTGTACAATTACATCTGTGTTTTCTATGAAGATAAACAATAGAAAGTAGGAATTAGTTAACTTAGTTTTTATTCTCAAGATTACGCGTCTGATGTTGCGATACCGTAATTTTCTATGGCAGGAACTAAAAGGGCATTGTTGCGATAATTATGATGGTTGTCTTAATGAATCGTGTCGTTGTAATTAAAACTACAATGATACTTAAGCATAATTTCGATGTGTAGTTTCTATTATTTGCGGAAATAGAGCTTTTGATGAGACGTGTACCAAATAACTTGTTACTTAATAGTTGCATGACCATTTGGTTGTATCAGAATCCCTAATCTTGTATAAATTGACTTAATATATTACGGCTTCACTCAGACATTTAATGATGAAACTTCAATTGAATGACGAGTTTGACAGATAATTTTTGGGCTTGGGTTGGGCTCCCACACATAACTGCGAATTCGCATCGCTAATATCTGCGACAAAATTCATAATACTAGAGATCGCCCAATGGTCGAAATTTGACCTTAGTTTCAACGACATTAGGACTACTACCTATATTTTGTAAAAAAATATTGACTTCATCATATTTTTTTTAAACTCTTCTTCTCTGGGACTTAGCTGATCTCAGACTGGCCGTGTAAGCATTGTCTAATAGTATCTAAGATTTAATAAAAAAAAGCTATAATCAATTTTCAATTTGTCAACTTGTTGTCAACAGACTTCAACCATAAATAAAAGAGTATAATTTGTATGTATAGGCTTGTCACTCAAAAATCTGTCATCTTTCCTAGTGTGTGTGTTGTAGTGTGTGTAATGTTTTATTTGTTAAAAAAATGTATGATAAAAGCATAATTTCCAAATAATATTAGCTCGATGCACTCCTTCACCATATAAACTATAACTGTGGGAAATTTCATGCTCCTACGTTTCCCCATTTTTTGTAAAAAGGGTTACAAAGTTTTTCTCTCACGTATTAATATATAGATAAATGACATTGCAATGCGATGCGATGCAAATTTGCAGTTATGTGTTCCCACATATTATGCCCTATATTATGTGAAAATCTGTACTTAATTATAGTTTAGTAATATTCGCGTCTAAGTGCGGTAGCAAGACTTTTTACGCCAAATTGATCCAATCCAATAAGCAATCTACGACAGGGATTCAAAAAGAATTATAGTGATTGATCCAAATTTAAAACTGATTTAAGTCGTAACTTGGTGTAATCCTATTTAGACGTCAGAATTGGCGATGCCCTAATAATCACTTTAGTAAATCCATTTATATATCGCCTAGGTAAACCCTAGGTAAGCGGTGCTTAGACAGGGATTACGGCTAATTAAGAATTAGGCATTAAACACCTGAATGGTTTATAATTTAACAAGTACGAGCTGCGACCTGGATATAGCAAAATTGGCACAGCGGTTATGGGCGTCAAGAGGTAAAGGGTTCAACAGGTCGCCGGCAGGCCGCCGCCTGACAGTTAATCGGAAATGACCACAGATTCACAGTTTCCCTGTCGATTTTGTTTGAGTCAATGACTGTCAGGCAGCCTGCCGACAAGAGCCTGCAGCTCATATAGCAGTATTATTTTAATATTACTTTCAGATTTGGCACAAACAAAAAACATAGTTTGGAGATCATGTTTGCTTATACTAAATCCAAAAGTAATATTAAAGTAATACTGCTATAGGAGCTCATGGTAGGGGAGCAGGCGTACTGTTAATGGGTGGGACCCTTAACAGACAGACAGATACACTTTCGCATTTATAATATTAGTATGGATACTCTAATTACACATTAATATATGAATTTTCATATATTGCTATCATGATACAGGATTAAATTTAAGGTGCACTGAAACTGAAATACATAATAATATTTCTAGCAACAATTAATAAAAACATAAAAGCCTAAAAAACCTTCAACTGCATTTTCATAAATTATAGAAAAATCTTCTTCTAATTGCTAGTGTTCATGGGCGACGGTAGTTGCTTTCTTTCATGTGACCCGTTTACTCGTTTGTCCGTTTATTTTATAAAAAAATATATCTTAAGCTTTACCGAGTTGTTCATACAAACTCGCGAAGAACATAACCATCCTTTAGCGCAGTTGAGTAAGAATTTATCGCATTCTAATCCGAATAAACATTTAAGTAGGTCCATCCATAAATCAATAAATCAACGGCGTTCGCGGCCCTGCAGCGAATTAGATTCCACAGTTTGACCTTTATAGCAGACGGACAGCCCTTTATATGTTAAAGAGAGAAATTATATCGTCCCATCGAGAAACTGCATTTTCCCTTTTAACCTCGCTTGCTGTGGACGTGTGCGCAAATTCGATGTGGTTGAATGTGTTGGAGGTTTTGCGATACAAGTGCTGTTCAGTTTTCGTGGTTAAGACTTGATTGGGATTCGTTTATCCCCTTGGTCCAGTGGTTAAGAGAGTCAATATGGAGGTCGTGGGTTCGATTTCCGTGTTAGAACAACATAAATGTTGTTTCTTCCAATATCGGTTAAGATTTAGGTCATATCACCTGATTGTGTATATATACTCCTACACGATACAGGATAAATACGAGTAACTCTATAAGTATCGATTGATGACGTGGAAGGATACCATTACTTATAGTAAATATCCAACATCTGTGAGAATTTTAAGACTACAAAGCAGATTAGAGAAGCTGGCAACTCTAGGTTCACGGCCATTTTTAATAAAAGTCAAAATCAAATATTTATTCTATTTGAGTTGAATATTGTGTCTTTTTACCAATTGAGTTTTTTAGAATTATTTATTAACCAATACAGGGTATTGATTTAGACTTGTAGAAATAATCGACCAAGTGTGAGTCGGACTCGCGCACGTAGAGTTCCGTACCATTATAGACCAAAATTAAGCCAAAAATTGTGTTTTTTGTATGGGAACCCCCTTTAATTTTTTATTTAATTTTAATATTATTACTAAATATTAAAGTACACATATAATTAAGGACTTTGAGAAAAATTCAAGTACCTACCTGTTGTCATTATTGATATAGAGCAAAAACGGCCAAAATAATCACGTTTGTTGTATGAGAACCCCCATTAAATATTAATTTTATTTTGTTTTTAGTATTAGTTGTTAAAGCGGCAACAGATCTACACAATCTGTTGAAATTTCAGATTTCTAGCTATAGCGGTTTTTGAGTTAGAGCCTGGAGACAGACGGACAGACATCGAAGTCTCAGTAATAGGGTCCCGTTTTTACCCTTTGGGTACGGGACCCTAAAAAGAATTGAATTTTAAATTTTTTCCACGTTCCATAGGCGGTTTCGTTAAGTCATCTGTCTCGCTACCGCTTGCCCCATATTGTCTTAGAAACTCCCAAACCGAATGAATAATGCATGAGTGACGCTACTCCGATTCTCATGGTAATTACCAGTTGCTGACATTCTGTACATACGGTATTTGGTATTTAAATTGACACCGGTACAGTTACGGTGAGCCGTGGAAAAATGCGCTTCAAAAATCTGTCAGAGATACCTCATACTAATAGGGAATCTTACTCAAAGGCTGGAGAATAACGCTACTGGCACATACAGTAAATAATCCGACCAAAATCCGACATGCTGCATACGTCATTATCAGAATATTGACAGAAACGTCAAACGTCGAATAAAACTTTTTGTTTTCTATTTTTGCTGATGCTGCCTCTAGCATGACATTGCATTTATTATCTCCTATTTGCTGTTATATAGTCCGTCAAGAAAGTGAAGAAATTAAAAAGTGGCAACATCGTAGTGTCAACCCTTTTTTCTTAGATTGATTTGAAACGGATGACACTACGATGTTGCCACTTTTTAATTTCTTCATTTTCTTGACAGACCATAATTTGAGGTATTTTCGGCTGCACTGAGAGAGATTAAATATTTACTTCATTTTTAATTTAATGAACCCTTTGTCACTTTAAAATCCGTGGAGGAGGATTTTCGGCCTCACTCAGAGATATTTAATGACTATTTTTTAACTTTAATGAAATGAATTATTTGTCAAAAATGCACGAAACTCACGTACTCAATACTCTACATAACATTGTATGTGTCTACTACTACTAAGTCTACCTGTTCCAAAGTTTCAATGACATCAATAAAAAGCAAGAAGTCGACACTCGATAAAAACTAGTGTTTTAAAACTTATTATCTCGCGGTTCCCTTAGAAAGTCGATAAATAATATACATTTGATTGCATACGATGGGTGGGACAAGACAAAAACTGGTTAATGGTAACAGGTATTGAAGGTTTAGGGACGTCAATGGCAGTGTTTTATTGAGAGCCAATTAAAGGCGAGGTTACACTGTTCTGGTGCGTTGCGTAGAACGAAATAACGCATTGTATGCGACGTAGCTGCGTTGCTACGCCGCGCGTCGACACAATACATGATGGTGACAGCGCAATGCGCAACATAGCCTAACCTAGCCCACTTCATCTCCTGTCCATCGTTCCGTCAAAACAACGCGTGTATGCCACAATAGACATAACGACCAGTAGTTCGACTGCAAAGAGACGGACAGGTTTCAATATCTGTCAAATTCGTCGGGTTTCACTAGGATTATGAACGGAATGTGCCTCGCGCTGGCTGATATAATTTATTTTTAAATATTAAAAATAAAGTTTTCAAAATTGGATTCTGACAATTTTAATCGCATGTGCCAAAACACAAACAACAATACGACCAAAGAGGAACACGTCTATCGAATATGTCATAGTTTTAAATTCGTATGTAACAAGTTAACAACCCTAGCGACGATTTTCGTCACAATACGTCAAATTTAAAAATTTCAACATCAGCTCTAAGTCGGCATACTCTATCATTCTGTCTACTCTGTGTATGCCATTGAATGATTGAACTATTATTATAATTATATGCGTTTGTATGTTTTCGGATCGGCACCGCTACGGCAACGCACCGTAATGCAACTGCAATTCGAAATCTGTCTCTTCTATCCAGTTACAGATTAACATATTATAATATTATAGAATTTACTAGATGACGCCCGCAACTCCGTTTCATCAAAATTCTTTTATCGCGCAGGAACCGTAAGTTTTTCCGGCATAAAAAGCATCATATGTCCTTTCCCGGGACTTAAAGTGTCTGCGTACCAAATTTCAGCAAAATCGGTTCAGCGGTTTGGGCGTGAGGAGGTTACAGACAAACACACTTTCGCATTTAAGTATGATAATCTCCTCGTCGCGTCGTGTTCCTCATTGCTGAGGGTCGTGATTCCCCTTTTGGAGTTTAGTGACGACCGCTTTACGACATCTGTGGCGATCCTTGACAGAATGGAGAGCATCATGGAGGCCGGTATCTAGAGTTGTGCGCACTTGATCAGACCATCTAATAGGGCTTCGGCCTCTTGGGCGACGACCGTCAACAAAGTATGATAACGGACGTTTTTATAGTATACGGACGTATTTATCATCTTTGATATTAATCATAGAGAAAGAGAAATTGTAAATATTTGTTCTGCAGAAAGCTAAACAGCAGACAAAGTCGCAGGAGAAAACGCCACAAGTTCTCAGGGCAGTTGGCCATATGGTATACATTTTAGGTTAGGTTGTAGAACGCAGTACTAGATGTATGTCAGTTAAAGGTTCTAACGCGGTCAATACCCTTATTTAGACCGCAGTAGAATAAATGGCCATATCGGTAAGTGGTCTTTTTAAGACAATGCTGCTTTAGATATACTCGTAGTATGAGTCATGACGATTTTATAGTTCCTACTTTTTAATTTTGCTTCTACACTAGATAGTAGATATCACTATTAAGTTAGTAATTAGTATAGAAAACTAGAAGATGCCTGCAATTCCGTTGCGTCAAAATTCGTCTATCGCACGAGAACCAATAACCATACATTTTTTCCGGGATAAAAAGTATTCTATATTCCTTTCCTGGAACTCAAAGTATCTCCATACCAGACAGCAAAATCGGTTCAGCAGTTTTTGCAGACATGTAGACACTTTTTTATTTAAGTATAATAGTATAGACGTGGGAGAGCCATGGGCCGGCTCGACCGGAGAAATACCACGTTCTCACAGAAAACCGGCGTGAAACAGCGTTTTCGCCGAGTGAGTGAGTTTACCGGAGGCCCAATTTCCTACCCTATTCCCTTCCCTTCCCATCCCTACCCTCCCCTATTACCCTATTCCCTCTTAAAAGGCCGGCAACGCACCTACAGCTCTTCTGATGCTGCGAGTGTCCATGGGCGATGGAAGTTGCTTTCCATCAGGTGACCCGTTTGCTCGTTTGCCCCCTTATTTCATAAAAAAAAGTATGATTATTTAGTAGCTTAAGTACTTAATTTTGTTTCCATCGAATATGCTCAGAGACTACTAGAGTTATTTTGATGAAATTTGGCCACGGAAAGGCAATTTTCTGCAGCCGGAAAAGGTTTAAAGTCGCGGGCAGCTGGTATATTCTTATAAAGTGTACATAATATACATTTTTTTTTATGAAATAAAGGGGAAAACGACCAAACGGGCCACCTGATGGAAAGCAACTTCCGTCGCCTATGGACACTCGCAACGTCAGAAGAGCAGCAGGTGCGTTGCCGGCCTTTTAAGAGGGAATAGGGGAGGGTACGGAAGGGATTAGGGAAGGGTAGGAAAGGGAATAAGGTAGGGGATTGGGCCTCCGGTAAACTCACTCACTAGGCGAAACACAGCGCAAGCGCTGTTTCACGCCGGTTTTCTGTGAACCCGTGGCATTCTCCGGTCGAGCCGGCCCATTCGTGCCGCAGCATGGCTCTACCACGAAAGATTTCAAAAATAAACCTAGGTTATTCAACATTATCCATGTCGCGTCGTTGGCCATTGCACAAGTTTAGGAATGAATGAAACATAACTGGAATTTTCTAGATTAATCTCAATTAAAGTAAATTAGTCATCGCGGTAAACCGATAATCTATTTCGTAATCATGTCATGGAAAGTTATTGTCTGCTATCGAGAGACTAAAATTCGGTTTCGTACCTTCCTAAGTGTCTAAACACTCTATGCCGAAATTCCGCGGCGGAAGTTCGGCTTGATTCCGTTTTATATTATACTTGATACCGTTGACACACCATGCCGAAATTCCGTCGCGTTATATTGTATGCGTTTGATATTGCTGACGTAAACTTACGGAATTTCCGCAGCGTAAATTCGGCATAGTGTGCTTAGACTCTAAGATACCTTTTGTATACTTTGCCGTATAATATAGAGCAGAACTACAGCGGGGCTAAAATGGTCACATTTAGCAATTCCTCTCAATCAATTCAGCAAATGAATTGTCAAAACTGTCAAACTGACAAATGTCAAATCAGTACAAAAATACAGAAATGAATTGCAAGCAGAGTTGCATTTTGCGATTTTAGAGAAATGAAACATATTATGACGACCTCTGTGGCTCAGTTGGTGGGCTATTGGTAGCTCAAGTCGGGGGCCGCGGGTTCGAATCCCGCCGACGGAACAAAAAGTTTTCAAAGTTCCTGGGTCATGGATGTGTATTAAATATGTGTATCATATAGTAAAAATCTTAAATATATGTATAGTATAAAAGTATTAAATATATTTCCGTTGTCTGGTACCTGTAACACAAGTCCTTCAGGTACTTACCACGGGGCCAGACTGACGTGGTTTAAAGAAAAAGAAAAAAAAATTGTTCTGCTTACACCGTACATTTTCTGCAAAAAGTAGCCTATGTAGTTACTCATAGGCTGCTTTTTGCGGAAAATGTAATACGGTTCCTGCGCGATAAAGGAATTTTGTCGCAAGGGTGTTGCGGGCGACATCTAGCAGTCTAATATTTAGCTGGCGTACTCCTTTTACTCAGTAATACACTGTCGGCTTAAAATCGCAATAGTTATGTCTACACTGTGTACTTTCATCTTTTTCGTCATCAACTTTCATATTGGCGCATTCAATAATTGAATGCGTCAAGGAACGCAACGCCTATAATGACATTTTTGAAGTTTTGGATACGGTTAGAGGGCATGCGTCGCGGGCATGCCTCACGTTCGCTGTTGACTGCGCTATAACGCATGCCCTTGACGAACAGAAAAAGGCACATTGTGGACAAAGGTATTCTCATCGACTTCATTCAACTTTCAATAATATAATGATTAGTGTATAATATCGATTTTAGCCGTTTTTGCACCACCACATCAACGCATCTTAGGTCTATACTTCACCACTATATCCTCCATCGGTGCCTTCTATTTGGCAAGAAGTGTGCCATGGAAAGGCAAAGTGGTAGTAGAAAATAGCGTGTACTCGACCGTCGATAACATTATTGGATGTAAATGGACTTACCTGCACATATTATCAGAGAAGTTGATTTATAGGCAGAAGGCGAATCTACGTAATTTGGTCGCGTTATGTCAAATCCAGCCCACAGATCACCAATTACATTGAATTGACATAATCTGACCAAAATTGATGTAGGTCTATCAACTGGAAGACATAAGATTTGCGGCCGGAAGCATGTTGTCACCCCCGAGCGGACCAGATCCACGCGTGACGACTGACATGTGTGTTTACATGACAAGAAACGCGCGCTAAGGCGCTTTTTAAAGAAATTTTGACGTAGGAGAGCCATGCTTCGGCACGAATGGGCCGGCTCGACCGGAGAAATACCACGTCCTCACAGAAAACCGGCGTGAAACAGCGCTTCCGCTGTGTTTCGCCGAGTGAGTGAGTTTACCGGAGGCCCAATCTCCTACCCTTTTCCCTTCCCTACCCTCCTCTATTTCCTTCCGTACCCTCCCCTATTCCCTTCTGTACCCTCCCATATTCACTTCCCTACCCTCCTCTATTACCCCTTAAAAGGCCGGCAACGCACCTGCAGCTCTTCTGATGCTGCAAGTGTCCATGGGCGACGGAAGTTGCTTTCCATCAGGTGACCCGTTAGCTCGTTTGCCCCCTTATTTCATAAAAAAAAAAAATTATTCATTCAAAATCTCTTCTCCTGTACTCGCGTTGCCCAGTCAGATGATGACTAATGAGTATGAGTAATGTACAATTATATCTGTCAATAGCCTATTGCATACTTCTTACAAGATACCATGGTGGTTACCATCCCGATATCAAGAACTAACCTCAAGCCAATCCTTTACGATGTGTTTACCATAAAATCCTTGGCAATGCCCTTGATGGGTCAACGCACCCTGCGTATTTCCCATGCAGATGACCAGATGAATGCTATCAACATTGAAGATAACTTCACAGGATTACATTTTCACACGCGCGATGTAAACAAAGACTTTTTGTTGTATTACACATGTAAATTGCTTATTAAGGGGAGTCCACACCGCCGTTTTTCCATACAAACGTTGTCCCCTGTTTCCTCCCTGGATAATGCCGGTAGAGTTATGATTTTTTTCCTGATTATCTATAGCCACTATTAGCATGTCCCTATGTTTTATTTTTTTCATTATTTTATTATTTAAAAAAAGATAAGAACGTCCAAGAACCTAAAAAAATGGCCAGATTTTCCTCTGTGTTCAAACACCCAGAAAACAAAACTGGCTAAAATATACAAAAAAAAAAAAAAAATATAGGAACACAGCTCAAGCCTTGCTTTAATTTTTAATGCAAAAAGTACTTAAATCGGTTAAGTTTTGGAGAAGGAATCAGCGGACAACGAATCGAAGAAACTTTTATTAGAACTTTTGTCGTGTTGTCTCTATCGCGCTCTGTGGTGGGAGACTTGAGATTGGTGAGACAGCAATACATTTTCAAATACCTATTTTCAATTTCTCTCGCCCTTGGTGTATCCTCTTAATATTGCAAATTCGAATCGATAACTGTTTGCTCTCAAAAAGCTGAACCGATTTTGTTGAAATTTGGTAACAGAAACTGGGTTACCTAGTTTTATTTCGAAAAGAATGTAAGTACGCCTACTGCGCGCTTCTTAAAAAATTTGTTGCAATAAAATTCCAAGTAATATAAGGGTAATAAGTAATAACTAATAAGTAAAGTAGATTTTTTTGGATAAGTATTTTTATATACATAGTAAGACAATGTCTTGAATGTTTATTAATTTCTATGTCGCATAGGTTGGTAGATAGAGGGTATAATGTGACTATTATTAAGAGGGATCCACACCGCCGTTTTTCCATACAAACGCTGTCCGCTGTTTCCTCCCTGGATAATGCCGGTAGAGTTATGATTTTTTTCCTGAATATCTATGGTCACTAATACAATGTCCCTATGTTTTCTTTTTTTTTCATAATTTAATTATTAAAAAAGATATCAACGTTCAAAAACCCAAAAAAATGGCCAGATTTTTCTCTGTGTTCAAACACGTATAAAACAAAACTGGCTAGAATATACCAAAAAAGTAAAACATAGGAACACAGCTCAAGCCTTGCTTTAATTTTTAATGCAAAAAGTACTTAAATCGGTTAAGTTTTGGAGAAGGAATCAGCGGACAACGAATCGAAGAAACTTTTATTAGAACTTTTGTCGTGTTGTCTCTATCGCGCTCTGTGGTGGGAGACTTGAGATTGGTGAGACAGCAATACATTTTCAAATACCTATTTTCAATTTCTCTCGCCCTTGGTGTATCCTCTTAATATTGCAAATGCGAATCGATAACTGTTTGCTCTCAAAAAGCTGAACCGATTTTGTTGAAATTTGGTAACAGAAATTGGTTAATTAAAATTTGGTTACCTAGTTTTATTTCGAAAAGAATGTAAGTACGCCTACTGCGCGCTTCTTAAAAATTTTGTTGCAATAAAATTCCAAGTAATATAAGGGTAATAAGTAATAACTAATAAGTAAAGTAGATTTTTTTGGATAAGTATTTTTATATACATAGTAAGACAATGTCTAGAATGTTTATTAATTTCTATGTCGCATAGGTTGGTAGATAGAGGGTATAATGTGACTATTATTAATTATTATTGTTGTTTAAATAGTTTAACGCTTCGTATGCGTATCAAATATTAGAATACCATAATAATCAGTTCTGTATCGCTTTCTTTGTTTGCGTTTTATGTGTTGCAGTTGTGATTTTTAACAATGGTCACAGTTTGCACGTGTTTTTAAATATTAATTTTACTCAACCAAGTTGCAGCACGACCAATCCCAAAAGTACTTTTGGACTACTCAAAATATTAAATTCTTGAAAGTGACTGCAACTGCAGACGCAGTTGAATAATATATACAGTGTGTAACAAAAATAAGTGATAATACTTTAGGGTGTGTACGTGATCCTTGTAGAGATTTCACTGTGAAAGTAGCAGCGCTGAAAGACCAAATTTTTTTTTCACTTTTGTATGGGGAAACTCGTGAGTCGTGACGCTCGGGCACTTGCCCATACAAAAATGAAAAATATTTTTCGTCTTTCAGAGCTGCTACTTTCACAGTGAACTCTCTACAAGGAACACGTACACACCCTAAAGTATTACCTATCACTTATTTTTGTTACACACTGTATAGGTGTGGTATAGGTATAAGTACGCTACTTTCATTTAATGCCTGGTAAAGAGCCCACCTTGTCGATAGCATGCTTGTTATCCAAAATCGTCTTATTACAAGAAATATTGGCCGTTTCATACCAGCAGACGCCGTATACGATGGCATATCCTACTTCCTACTTCCTATCCTACTAATATTATAAAGGCGAAAGTTTGTTTGGATGTATGGATGTGTGGATGTATGGATGTTTGTTACTCTTTCACGCAAAAACTACTGAACGGATTTTAATGAAACTTTACAATAATATAGCTTATACATCAGAATAACACATAGGCTACAATTTTAGCCGACTTTCACACCTCCCCCATTTTGAAAGTCGGCTAAAATTGTAGTAAACCCATTTTAATCAAACATGACATTGACTACAGCTGCGATCCAGTCTATAACAAAGAATACAATTAATTATCAAAGAATAGCATTCTCGTATACGTCAAAGAAATGTCAAAGGACTTGGAGTTTTGACCAATGAGAGCGCTTGAATTTAGTTTGGTATTTCATTAGTATAATATAACCGTCTTGTAGTTTTATTCTGTCGAGTCTTAGTTCACGGATTCTGCATCAAAACTATACTTATCTTTATACTAGACGGCGTCTATGCGCCTACTTGCGCCAAAACTCTTTAGTCGAGCGTGAACCCGTACATTGTGGGATAAAAAGTATTCAATGTCCTTTCCTGGGACTCCAAATTATAGCTCTATGGCAAATTCGAGCAAAATCGGTACGGCGGTTTGGTGGGAAGAGGTAACAGACAGACACTCTTTCGAATTTACAATATTAGTATAGATATTAGTTTCTACAATTTATCTTTATAATTAGTCTGTTCTAATAACAAAGGGCTTGTTAATGTCCGTCAACTCTGTGAACTTTGTGTACTTGATTCACATAATCATACAAAGGGCTCGTATAATATACATATATCATGTTTTATACTGTGTGACCCTAATGAAAATCACGTTGTCTGAGGGTAAATGTAAATATTGAGATTGTGATCATGCGACGGGTGTGGAACTGACCACATGGATCGATTTTGAACATTTTTAGGGTTCCGTAACCAAAGGGTAAAAACGTGACCCTATTACTGAGACTTTGATGTCTGTCCGTCTGTCTCCAGGCTGTAACTCAAGAACCGCTATAGCTAGAATTCTGAAATTTTCACAGATTGTATACAGGGTGTAACAAAAATAAGTGATAATACTTTAGGGTGTGTACGTGTTCCTTGTAGAGAGTTCACTGTGAAAGTAGCAGCGCTGAAAGAACAAAAATTTTTTTCACTTTTGTATGGAGAAACTCGTGACGTTTGGGCCCTTGCCCATACAAAACTGAAAATTTTTTTTCGTCTTTCAGAGCTGTTACTTTCACAGTGAACTCTCTACAAGGAACACGTACACACCCTAAAGTATTATCACTTATATTTGTTACACACTGTATATCTGTTGCCGCTATAACAACTAATACCTACTAAAAACAAAATAAAATTAATATTTAATCTCATACAATAAACGTGATTTTTTTGACCTTTTTTGCTCTATATCAATAATGACAATAGGTAGGTACTTGAATTTTTCTCAAAGTCCTTAATTATATGTGTACTTTAATATGTAATAACAATATTAAAATAAAATAAAAAATTAAGGGGGCTCCCATACAAAAAACACAATTTTTGGCCTAATTTTGCTCTATAGTGGTACGGAACCCTACGTGCGCGAGTCCGACTCGCACTTGGCCGATTATTTATTACATATTTTGACATCTTTGCATTATGCATACACTGCATACATTGGCCCATGTTGGTCCTCAAAAATGGCCATCACTGGCTATCAGTTTGACGACTACTATTTCAAAGAACTCCAAGTTCTGCCCTTTTGCAAGGATTGCAGATATTTCCGAGATCTTCCAACTTTACCAATGTAAATTGTTATCGGAGATCTGTATTTGAAATTCAGATTTAAGAGGCGAGTCGTGCCAATTGGTAATGGCCGGTGAAATGTCAGGTTAGGTAACCATTGCTCAATACTCATTGTAATTAGATTACTTCTCAGGGATATCATGACGCGAACTTTTGACTCGTAATATAAGCTTTTACTTTGTCCGCATAATTCCTATGCATTGAATTCTTGCATTGTTGCGTAGGGTTCTATGCTGGTAAATGGATGGGAATTTTTTTCAAAGGCTTAGCAACGAAGAATGAAAAGTTTTAGATAGTAAACTCTTCTGATGTTGCGAGTGTCCATAGGCGACGGCAGTTGCTTTCCACCAGGTAACCAGTTTGCTCGTTTGCTCCCTAATTTTATTTAAAAAAAATAGAAAGATAACTTCATAGCAGCTTGTAGGTCTCCAAATGCGTTAAAAGCTATCCAGCAATCTTTTCTTTTTCTTTTCCTCCAAGCAATTTCACATTCATAGGTGACTAGAATAGATGAAGCCCGCAACTCAATTGCGCCATAACTCGTTTATCGCGCAGGAACCGTACATTTTTCCGGGACAAAAAGTATCCTATGTGCTCAGAGGTTTAAGCGTGAAGAGGTGAAAGACAGACAGACACACTTTTGCATATTTTATTATATTAGTATGGAAGTATGGATAGAGAGCTTCGATCAAATAAAGAGGTTACAGTCACCTGAAATAGCGCTTAATGTTACATACTAAACGCTTACCTAAGTTTCACAATGGACCGTACAACAATACAGTAGGGCGTTAAGGTAACGTCTGTGGGACGAACTGGTCCCGTAATTGAATAGCAGGAAATCTAAAGACCACACTTACGTAATATGGCGCATACCTGCTCACCAGTCGCAGGTCTCGGTGCCTGTCAAATTTACAGGTCTCTGTATTGGGGTCGCATAAATGTCATGATTGCAGCGACTGGGATGCGGCATCTATGTGGGTCCATTACGTTTGGTCTATGGGCCAATGCAGGCAAATACGAACGGATATGGGAGATGCCTGGGCTTGATAATTTTTTTTCTTCTTGGTAATTGAAAGACCCTTAAGAAATAGAAACATCGCTGAAAGAATGACTCTGATAGCTTAAAAATTCACCAAGATATGACAATTCAAACATCCCATAAAATAGACCTGCCCGAAACGCTTCATACAAAGTGCTACGAAAGACTGACGTCACTCTTTCGTAGTTTGTACGCATCGGGAGAGAACTTTGTTCGATAGGTATATTAAATATTGCGTTTATGAAAGTGGTTTCATAACAAAAGTTGCTTTTAATTGCATATGTTATCGATTGGTATACAAATATTAAGAACTTTAATTGAAAAAAAATCGACTTGATTATCTAACTTTGAAGACGCATAACAAAAAAAATAAAAATGCTATCGAGCTGTAATTTTGGGAACACTTATTTTTCACCGTGATTTCTTTATTTTATTAACAAAATTTGCTAATCTTTGACCTTGTCATCATCCCTATTGATGCCTACTTGACGGTTTCACAATCAAAGTTATACATCATGGCTTAACGTGAAGTGAGACTTTCAGGCTTAGCGCAACAATAGTAGAAATGGGAAAGAATAAACATACTGACATATTTTAGTGACAAAATGGCGCATTTCCTTTGTCTTACTGTCACTTTGTGTATTCTCCCGTAGAAAGAAACCACTTCTAAGGTGACAATGCTAAGGCTGCTAGAAGTAATAAAGATGGTAGAAGTCGTTTTAAAAAAGTATGGTCCAGATGTATTTTCTAATAGTCTTGGGACTTGAACGCGTTGAAATCTTCTTTAATCACATCGCTTGTTGTCGTTACTCAAGTATTACGTTGTTGTCTATATCTTGGTTCGACTTTAAGATAAGCTTACACGGTCAATCTGGCATCACTTCAGTCCATCAGTTTGAGACTGACGCCAGAATGATGGTTGAAAAGTACATAATAAAAAAATGATCAGTCCGTCAATCAATCAGTTAGCTGTTAGACGATCACCATACTAAAATAATACTAGGGAATGTATCTCACTAAGAAGTGAACACAACATGCACATTGCACACATAACAAAATAAAATTTGTGTCAACTATCTACTAACTTACAGTTACAAAAACAAAAGAAAGAGAAAAAAAAAACAGTCATTACCCTAACCGAGGATCTCCTTAAGAGTCTTTTTAGAAGAGACAAGAGAACCAAATAATATGTCAAAAGCCGTATTGATAGCGTTTATATGATGAACACATGCGATACAAAGGGCCGTTTTGTCCTAAATTCGTCCTGTATGATGAGTGGAAGAAAGTTTTGCGATGAAGAATAAAATTATTTCAAACTGTCATAGAAAAATGACGCTAATAATTCACAAAATTCCTGGAAACGCTGCGTTAACTTGAAAAGGGCGTAAATTAAGGTTGACAGCAGTTATTCCAGGATGTGATGAGACAAACTTTCACGCGGATATTATTCACGTGAACCGCTTCTTCTATTAGAATCATCATCATTTACTATGGTCCAAACGAGGCGAGACTATCAAAATTTCATAAAAATGTTGACATTTAATATGAAACTCTAAACTCGCTTTGTGCATGGACCTGCAAGGTGTGTTTGGAACAGATGAATACAAATGAAATAAAAGTGAGAAAGAATAATGATTCTTCCTGTTTTTTCTTTTAAAAATGACTTATAGGCAGAAGTAATGTCTTCTGCTTAAAAAGTTCTCTATTAAAACTTCAGAAAGGATATTCAGATTCCAAAACAAACAATTGATGCATTATAACGTGTCTATTAATAGTGGACATTATGGTAGTATGTAGTTCACTTTAAAGTTGCAACAATAAAACATCTAAAAGGATGTCCAGAAATATACGTTGTGCTGGCGACGAGCCAACCTCGCTCTTCTATATTAGAATGTTGGATAGTGGAATGTTATTCAGGTTACTATAATCTCCATAAAATACGCTTCCTTATACGTTAAAAAGATTTGGTTTCAGCCAAAAATATAAGTTGTTTTATGTGCATGATGAAATTGGTGGGTTTTAAATAGTCGTACGTATGTGGAAAACTTACGAACATTCTCCATAATTTGGTTTTATGAGATATAGACTTCAGTAAAATTACACTGGTACAACATTTTCAATTACAGGATATGTCTTGGCTATAATATTTTGTTTAATAGTTAACCAAATTGGTTCTTTATTGTTACAGATGCAGATGTGAAAATAATGGCGGCGACTAGAAGAAATTAGTTTTGGATGAAAAGGTATATTTTTAATTGCATTATTAATCAATGTTCTATATTAAACAAGAATATTCTATAATGCAACGTAAAACATGATCGAATATTTTTTTTTACATTTGACATCAGTACGATTAACATTATCGTAGAGTTATCGAATTTATGAAAGAATCGCTTTAAAAAATAGATTCTCCGTCTTAAGGAACCCTTAATATATTGTGGTTTAGTCTATCACCTGCCAACGACCAATTATTAGTCGACCAAAATATAGTAATTATGAACTCGTACGAAAAGTTGATTACCCGTAATACGCGTAAGGATCCAACATTAGTTTCACATGACGGGTTTTACAAGGAGGTTGCTGCCTGCTGGCTGGCTGCGTAGTAGAGTTGAAAAAGTCAATTTAGAAAAGTCAATTTTGTATGGATCTGTTGTTAAACTAGGATAAGTTAATTATAGTTATTCTATAATTAACTTATCCGAGTTTAACAACAGATCCATACAAAATATATAGAGGTAAGTAATGTTAATATTTATCATCCAGGGTTTACTTGAACTACAGACTTTATAGAGAAGTTTAGGCTAACATGTGGGTTTTATTAAGTTTTTATTCTGGTACTTAGCACAGACTACGGACCCAGATTAACATGGTGTAAAGCGTTCATAGATATTACTTTGCTACCAAAGTGATAATGCGCATAGAAACTTTCGTAATTTTTCTGCAACGGTCGTATTTCCCGAGCGTCGGAACTCGGAAGATGTCGCTGTAAGCGCTGTTTTAAACTTAACTTAAGAAAAACAGCGCT
Organism: Aricia agestis; assembly: GCF_905147365.1. Taxonomy (NCBI): domain Eukaryota; kingdom Metazoa; phylum Arthropoda; class Insecta; order Lepidoptera; family Lycaenidae; genus Aricia; species Aricia agestis. Next base: position 5,045,655 of record NC_056423.1, read on the forward strand.
TTGCAGCGACGTAGAGGCGCCTGGGCCTGACGTTGCTTGGAAGTTGGACGTTACCAAATACCATGGTAACACCGCGATGGCTTCCCGGTGAGTTATAAGTAGCACTTATTGACGGAGTCATGACATTTACTTCTATTTCATTTGAACAAGGTGCAAAATGCAAGTGCATTGTTTGGGAGCTGGGGCTCTTACGTTTCATAGATTCGGGTGTTTTCGTGATAACGACAATTAGCGAAGATTTGCATGCGCATTATTAATTTGGGAGTACTGTACATTATTATTCTTCTATTTTTTTATCATCGAGATTGAAATGTAGTCAGCGGATTTATCTTAGCATTTATGTTTTTCTTCTCAAATAAATATTATATCAACTCTAAAAAACAATTTCAGATCTCTGCTAAGTCGCTAATGATCGGATATAGATAATTTAACATCATATTAAGCTGTAATGCGAGTGTTTATAATAGCTTCATTATGTATGGCGCTTGCCCGGTTCATTCCCACGAAGTTAGTTCCAGTGCTGGCAATATTGTAATTTAACGCTGCAGTAGGGCTGTCGCTGCTTGCCTGTAAAATAAAATAAAAAACATATCCACAGCCGAACGTATAACCTCCTCGTTTTTGGAAGTCGGTTAAAAATAAAATAAATAAAAATTGTTTTATTTCTGAATAGATTTGTAACAAATACTTTCAGAACATTGATACTACTGTTGCCTACCATCGGTTCGGCAACAACCGGCGAGAAGAACCGGTGTAAAAAACTCGCACGGGGTCCCACTATTTACCAAAAAAGTAAAATTATACAATGTCAACTGTGCTCAATAAGATGTTAATTTTAATGGTCTTAGGTTACAGCTTGCAAAAAGGAACTAACCGGTGGTAAGCCTCACGTTCTAAAAGTGTTAATTTTTAACCGATTTAAAAATAAATCATTTTTTATATTATATCTATAGGGCGCACTGAACTTTATCGGGATAAACAGTAGTCTTTGTGTTAATCTAGACTCTACAGCCTGAATTATTACTAAAATAACATTACGACGCAAAAATTGAGTAACTATTAGCTCATTTCTGTCAGTAACCGGAAATGTTATTTTCTAATTAAGCTATTTACAAGTACCTATTGACAGAATTCAAATTAAATGCATAGTTGTAATCTTAGTAAAATTGCTTTAAGTTGGCAACCCTACCTTCGAATATGACCTTAAGTTCGGCCGCTCTGATGGCATACTAATTCAATATTGGTATTTTAGATTGAGTCTACTTTTTCTAGTGCGTTTTTGTTTGACCAAGGCTAAGGAATGGAGGAACTTTATTAATTGATAGACAAATATATAAGCTATTTCAAGTGTCTATTAAAGATCTCGACCTGGTTTCTAATTTTTGACATAATTTATAGAAAGCACTCTCGTATCATCAGCGGATTGTACTTGTAGAGACCTATTTGATCTCGTATTTTTTCTTATTTCTTACGATACCGAATAGGTATGTGATATCTTAAATGTTGGTCTGTACCTGAATGTTTTCTCATACAAATTCTAGGGCCTAAACGGCTGGCCGCATTGAGTTTGACCACTGTTAGCGAGAGTGATTCTAAGTTATTTATTTTACTAAATATTAACCACATTAATAGCCCCAGAATAGATAATAGTACTAGTACCTGAGCTGAACCCGCGCGCGCATAATACACGCGAGCTTTTCCACCTTTTCCTCTGTTTCTTCGCTCCTATTGGTCATAGAGTAATAATAAAAAGCCTATAGCCTTCCTTGATAAATGGGATATCTAATACTGGAAGAATTTTTCAAATCTGACCAGTAGTTCCTGAGATTAGCGCGTTCAAACAAACAAACTCTTCAGCTTTATAATATTAGTGTAGATTAACTTTCATTAATCAATATTTCAGGTCTCGCAATTTGCATAACCAAAATTCAGCAGGAATTTTACCCAGTGACCCAAAATAACCACAAGTCGCATAGCTTATAGTCTCCATAAATCACTTCTGACGCGAGCACAATACGGCGGCCTTGAGGCAGGCCAACGACCCGCTCTTAATACCGCATATAGACAAATACTGGCTTGAAATAATAGACTGTCACGCCATTCCAAACTAATGCAAACACTTTGAAGAAGTGGATGTTCTAAAGCTAAAGGAATAAGCAAAGACACATTGCACAATAGCGTTGTCGCAGCGATGATGCTCAAAAGTTTTACAAAATATATATTTTATGATATATACCACATTGATTGACTGATTGATTGATTGGTTTGTTACGCCTTGCGTTTGCCATTGACCACCGACCACACAACTACTGTAGTACAATTTTCATTCTGCAGTACTTAAAATATAAGATACACATGTACCTTCCGTCGGGACAACCCCATATAATATTTACAATTTAGAGTTTTACTATCGAGACGCGGGGTGCCCGACGGCTCGGATTCATTCTCTAACCTAGAACTTTTTTTCGTTTTTTTTTTTACATTTTTCATTTTTAATACAGAAACATATCGTAATCAGTAATTATAAATAATGTTTTAACCGAACGCGTCGATTTTAACACGTTTTAGACCGTCTACAAAAAAATATAAGCCTCTGCCTGTACATCACTTTGATTTTCGAGTGATCGTACAAAACGCTTATCCAATTAATATTATTACTAGTGGTTGTGTGGTCGGTGCCATTGACAAAATGACGGACAGGGGACGAAGATGCGAAAGTGGATGACGCGTTGCGCTGTAACGAACTTTAGCTTATAATCTCGGCTCATTCGGACATTCGGACATCTCTTGCTTGAGTCATTTTTTACTGAAGCAGTTTATTTAACTAGAATTTTATATCGTAATTCGTAATCGTATAAAATCATAAGTTTTTAATGATCTCATTAATACTTTCAAAACAAATTGATTGGCTGAAGGACTTTTTTGTAGAGTTGCAAAAATGCAACTCATTCGAAATGAAAGTTAATCACTCAATCATAACCTGATTATTGAAAACAAATTGAAATGTAACTGTTTCAAGAATGTTTTGGCACTGTTTTTGATCTGTGCAACTCCCATACTTATAACGCCTCCGTGTTCCAGTGGCTTAGAGCGTGGCTCTTGACGCGAAGTACGTGGGTTCAATTCTTGCGTTGGAAACGTGTTATTTCTTAGGACAAAGCAGGCCGATCTCCTGAATATCTGACAAGTAAGATGATCCATGCGTTGGATCATGGACGGGCCCGATCCTCGCCAGTCGTGTCGGTCTTCTGTCCCACTGGGTATGACAGAAATAAAGAGTGCTCTTATGTACTGCGCACATATTTTGGTACTATAAAAGTACTCCTGTGTACTGGCTTGGTTTCAATGGAATCTGCCATCGTCACCGAAACCGGTGTGGGAGGTATAATTCTTGTAGGACAGACATTTTATGTTCCGGTTGTTGAAGAAAGCGAAATGAATACCATATACGATCCCGTGATGAATTAACAATAATAATTACTTTCTCGATAGCAGTTGCTGAGATTGATAAGGAGTAACATACTGAAAATACATAAAAATTACTGATGGTAGTGAGCCATTTCATTAAATACAAATTAAAAGAAGGTATGTTACTGCATTTTGTTACTCTCTTGCACTCTTCGTATCAAGAAAAGGGAATATATTCTGACAAGCATAACGAATCCAGCATCCAGCAGTGGACGACTATAGGCTGATATGATGAAGCATAACATTTAATAACTTTGTAAAAGCCATAAAGTTAATATACCTAGCGAAATAGAGAAATAAAGGCCTGAGAAAGAGAGATATCACTATCAGTAACACTGCGTGGTACAAATAGACGTGTGATACGTGACAGCAGCACTCTTTTTTTGACGTCCAGTCGGCACGTGCCGCACGTTGACAATTTAATCTCATAGAAATCATGTTCAATCATGCTTGTGTAAGTGTATACGTACACATATTTTTACACACAGATGAAACCAATTTCGGTTTCGTTTGTCAGCTCGAGATTGTTGCTATATTCCGCTAGGTATATTAACTTTATGGTAAAAGCTTACCTTCAGGCTTTTGATATATATCTATCAGGCCAAGGAATCCTCACATGCTCATCCTACTCCCAACGCCAAGGTTGCTACGTCGTTTTAAAAAGGTAACATTGATTAGTCTTCCTACACCGGCGAAACAATGGCTTGTGACTAATAAGGCCACCGTTTCCGATGGAGATTCGATGACGTAACGATATCGATGGGCTTCGAGCATTCGTTGACCTGAAACGTTATTAATGGTCTAAGGTATTTGCCATTAATTCTGTCCTATAGGTTAATGATTGTTATCTGGCTTTGTTGGTAGTTTTAGGTTACTCATGTAGGGTTCAATTTAATTATAAATTATTATTATATAATTCTCTGACCTCTTTGTGGATTTCGTCATGACAAGTGATGCAAATCGCTGCTTTTTTTCCTAAAAGATGTATGTTGAATAGGATCAAATTCAATTTTAATACATTTTAGGTATCTTCTTGTATCGGGTTCAAAGATCCAATTTATTAGTTTTGGAGAATATCTGTGAGATGAGAAAGTGATGATTTTCTTCGAACGAAGGTAAAATAACCACTGGGTCTATCTTTTAATCAAATTGTCGCATTGCTTTCTGCACACGACTGACGAGCATCAAATACGGATTAGTTCCAACTGGTGGAGTATGTGGATCTATTGTTACTTGCATTAACTTGATTTTAGCCAGTTTGAGGTGGCATCTTTAATAATGTGTAACTTGGCTTACTACACCACATTAATAATAGTTATTAAGTAGTTACTACTAATGATTAGCGTTTTTTTAAGAATTTGAGAGATTGGTTAGTAGTTTTAGAGAAGGTTCTGTGTGTGTGTGTAGTGAAAACTTCTTGACTGTGCACTTTTTGGAATGGCTAAAAATATTATAATTGGCACAGAACACTTGACCTGATTTTAAATTCGTAAGATGTACTAAAGGGATGTTCTTTGGCAATGTAGTTCATTCTCTGGTTTGATATTATAGGCTTTTTATCCCGTTCCCGCGGGATACAGAAGGCCTACTACGAAACCGTTTTGAGACTCAAACAATCGGACGAGAATGATGCGTCCTGCTCTAACAACGTCATTTCACGTTTGTTAGAGTAGGACGCGGCATTCTCGTCCGATTGTTTGAGTCTCAAATCATGGTACAATTCCTGATTACTACTATCCTTAGATAATAGTTTTATAATAATATAATGTTAAGCTTCATGTATATTTTAGTATTCATTAGCAAGTCTAGCTTATTGCTCAAGTACTAACTGAGCTGATCATGTGTCAAAACTGCATTGCTACGGTTGAGTGGAGGCGCAACTGCTCGTGAGCTGGACCGAATAATCATGCAACTATAGCGCTATGTAGTAACTTAATTAATGATTTAAATCATGTTATGATCGATAGATCCTACTTCAGATTCACTACAAAACAATATTTTAAAGAGCCTTTGTTGTCCCAATGATGGGTTTGCCCAGCAGTGAGGCAGCATAGGTCTTTGGGCCTTCCCCAAGTTTTACCATTCATCTCCCTCCAACTCCACCGTAGACCAACCTACTAAATCACAGAATACATATTAGTACAAGTAACTAAATAGAGTGATTTAACTGAAAGGATATAGGCTATTTTTATCAAGCGGGCTAAGCCGCGCAGTTCAGCTAGTTACCTAACATATGGACCAACTATCATTAGAGAATTTTTATGAGTGCCTACTGGCTAACCATAAATTGTGCCATGATCCAAAGCTATAGAATCGTAACGCATCTCTTTATATGGATTATATAAATGTTATAACCAATTATGCATAAGAACCATTAAACTTGTACCAGCACATAGCCAATAGCGGCTATTATGCTAATGAACACTTACATTAGAAATTTAAATCGTACTCATATTAAAATCAAATACACCCAGATACCCACATTGGTATAGGAAGCGGACTTTACGAATTTCTATGTAATAGTTGATGGCATTTAAGCACACACACGATAATACATTTTTAATAATTTTGGTCTGATACAAAGCTTTTTGACATCTTCTGATATGATCTAAGCAGCCATTTACCTACCTCTTAGCCTAATCCTTTGTTTAAAAAACGAACCTAAAAGACCTCTAAACGATACTTAGCTTTTAATGGTCTTTTAGACTCATTAGCAGCAAGGAGCCGTTGATAAAAACGTTCATAAGCCCTATAAAATAGTCAAATGCTAAACCAGCTAAACACAATATGGGGTCTATTAAAGCACGTTAACTGTCAGCATCATGTAACAACCATAAAGTTAATATACCTACCGAAATAGAGCAACAATCTCGAGCTGTCAAACGAAACCGAAATTAGTTTCATCTGTGTGAAAAATATGTGTACGTATACACTTACACAAGCATGATTGAACATGATTTCTATGAGATTAAATTGTCAAAGTGCGGCACGTGCCGACTGGGCGTCAAAAACAGAGTGCTGCTGCCATGTATCACACGTCTCTTTTTACCACGCAGTGTTACTGATAGTGACATCTTTCTTGCTCAGGCCGTATATTAACTTTATGGTAACAACTAACAATATATATCACGCGAATCACGAGTGAAAACCTAAGCGAGATATAATATCCAGCATCTGCGAGCTGCATCAGATGAAAGTAAACAAACCATTAGCATAGAAGTAAAAGGGATTATGAAAATTTGTCAAGAATTCCAGTACTCTATTTAGTACTTCCTCTGTTTTAACATGCAGTTTTGTTCCTTGTTCGATCTACTCCGTTTACTATCAAACAGCAAAATAGTATTCGTTTACGTCAAACTAGGGTGTAGGGCCTGTTTCACTAATTCCTGATAAGTGCCGGATAGGCTATCCACAAATCAACTGTACAGATAAAGTATGGAGAATCTGTCAAAAAAGATTGGATAGCCTATCCGGCACTTTATTAGGAAGTGGTGAAACAGGCCCTTAGTCTTATCAATTTTTTTATCAGAATGCGTTTAATTTCGGTTTGGTATTTCATAAGCATGTAATTATATTATAGTTAGGTAAAACAGGCTAAATCAATAATTGAGAATCAAAGCTAAATGTTGCAATAAATTAGTAGAATCAAAGCACTGATGTACAAACAGGGATGGCACTTGGCAGTAACAAGTTACCAGATACAAAAATGTTCAATTACAAGATCAAGCATTGCGCTTCCACCGGATCTTTGTGAAAAATTTGAGAACCAATAGAATCGCTTCATTTGCCTAACCTCGCACAGCGAAGCGATTCTATTGGATCCTAAAATCATATTCCACGCAACGCAGCTCTAGCAGAATCACAGCTCCAGTAGAAACGCAGCTCCAATAGAAACAGATACTAAAAACGTCTAAGTTGCCAACCCTGGGTGTCCGAGATGTAGGTTCAGAGCCAGGTCTCGAGCACTTTCCACGTCACGATACGACTGGTAAATGACTACCTAAATGGGCGTGAGAAAGCCTTTCTACGACCCGAGACCTTCTGAAGTCTGGACATACCCATTTTTTTTTTTTTATAAATTCTCATCCCCCTAACTGTGTCAGGGCTTGTTGATATCTTATTACATTTATTTTGTACTACATTATTAAAATTTCTTATACATAAAATTTCCAATAAATTGCTAAATACTAGGTAAAGGTTCAATAAATATTAAATTTCGTTCTAATTAAAATTACAATTTACAAAATAATAATATGTGAAAATTAAAACAATAAAAAAAATACGGCACAACGTTCAACTACCCTAATATCACAGCTTACAATCACAATAGTTTACTACAATTTCTCTTGTTCGCAACACACACTATCGTCTTACAAAAAGAGAGAAACAAATCTCTCTTTTCTCCCCCCAGGATGGCAGGCAGATTCTCACCCGTCATCGATGTGCCCAATTCTTGCTCAATATCATATCTATTTTTGGAATACCCATTACTACCCATTACCCATTACCCACGGGACATACCCATTACCCACGTCATAATGAATGGTGACAGTGAATTGGTTAGATGTTTTGTCCTTATCTGTTGAATAAGGAGCTTGATGGACTAGGACAAAGCATACTATAGTGTGTCCATCTCGCAACCATAAAAAATAGTTATTTTAATATATAATATAATAGTTTTGCTAAGGTAAGGTTAGGGATATTCAATTTTAGTGACTTGTTTACTTGCTTATGTCATTTTTCCTTGTATTTAGTTATATTATTTGTATAAATTGTTATGTTGGCCGAGATGACCAATGCATGCTCTGGGGCGAAAGTTAGGAGTTGGGCAGTACAGGCTAGTTAAAAAAAAAACTTCTTATCTGCATTAAGGTAATGATGATCTCAACTAGGGAGCAGTAAAAACGCGCATAAGAAACAATTCCATACTACTTATAGTATTTAAATTGAACTTGATTTAATTCGAAAAATTGCCTTCTCCAAAGTTTATCAAATTCATTCTTGATCATCGAAATACCATTATATGGAAGGGTAGCTAAGCATTGGCTTAGATGTTTCCGTTAAATGCTCGCCAAAGCGTACTTTTATTTCGTTGCCATACTCGGGTCGGTCATACAATTTTTAGTGCTCCTTCCTACGAGTTTATGACATATTCTAGACTCCAGATTCTGGAACCATTTTCTAGCGATCGAATGTATGAAAGTTATCGTTCTGTAATGTTGTATTTCGATGTTGTTATAATAATTTGTACACAGCGTGGGTGATCTAGCATACACCGTGACAACTATTTATCATTTATGGTACACTCCCTTTCAGGAACTTGAAATGTTGTTATTGCATAGTCGGCTGCATTCAGTTCTGGGTCCCTGTCATTTAAATTTGCCTTAATTCAATTAAGCTTAACAAGTTTTATGAAGTGACTTCCAGATGCAAATGAGAAAGCAATTATATTTTCTAGGAAGTTGTATTGTCTAATAGTCGGTATGAGAAAATCTTGTATGTTGAAGTTAGATAAACTAAGTTATTACATTTAAATGACCCTCTATTTGACAGACCCTCTAACTGCTTACCGCCGTACTCAGAGATATTTAATTACGATTAACCTTGAATTTAATGAAGAGTTTGACAGATAATGTATGGGGCTTATGTCAAAATTTTGAATTAATCACAATTAAGTAAATAATGTTCCACTCTGAGTGCGGCAGTTTTTAAGTTTCCTAATATGTACTTGGCGGTTCCAATTTAAGAAGTATTTCCTTGATACCAGCAGAGCCGAATTTATAATTTTATGAATAGTAGAGATCGCCCAATGGTCGAAATTCGACCTTAGTTTCAACGACATTAAACTACTACGTTTAATTTGCAAAAAAAAATTGACTTTATCATTTTTTTTTCTCTACTCTCGTCTCTGGGACTCAGCTGATCTCAGACTGGCATGGCCGTGTAAGCATTGTCTAATAGCATCTAAAATTTAATAAAAAAAACTATAATCCATTTTCAATTTGTCAACTTGTCAACAGACTTCAAAGTTCAACCATAAATAAATAGTATTCTATTCTTATGATCTGTTCTTATCTATTCTTATCTTCGCATCTATTTATTAGAAATAAACTATGGTTACCTACAATACCTTTAGCATATGGGCACTAAGCCATAACACATCATATTATATTTTACAGAAAACATTACGTCTTATAATATGTAATTTGCCCCGGACATGGATGTAGAACGGAAACTTATTAAAACATTTCTTAAATACTTTTTTACAGCTGCCTATGTTTTAAACGTAATTTATCTACATTTAACTTATTTTACTAGCCATTTCCTTAAAAATGTAGTAAATTAAACTACTTGTTATAAAAGTAAATTACAGTTAGGATCGCAAATGACTTCCATACAAGGTAAAATAGTTGTGAACGACAATAATTGCACCTTGGGTGACTCCGCAGATGTTTGACAGATGTACTGTCAATATCAGTATTGTTATTCTCTTCGAAGACATATGCATTTAATTAGCACCATTAACACACCGGAGGCATGCTCTAGACTCTAAAAATAAAATTCCAGACGTCTTTAGTTGTTACTTGTAAGGGAATGTAGATTTCACACCCTTTCTCTCGGATTCCTTCTATCTTTTCCCTTTTTTGATGGGGTTTCGCAAATGCATCGATGTTATCTGGTACGTAGGTGGCTACAGTCAATTTTACTTCTGTGAAGAGATCCGTGTCAACCGAATAAGGATCACTTTATAATAAGTCGAGGTTAAATAAGTCTGGATGGTCTATCGCAACTCTGTACCCTGATTCTGCCTGAATCGGACATAAATACGGCTTCGATCCAGTCCCAAACCTGTTATACAAGGTGTAACAAAACTAAGTGATAATACTTTAGGGTGTGTATGAGTCCCGTGTTTAGAGTTCACTGTAAAAGTAGCAGCAAAATTGTATTTGCATAATGTACTATCATAGAAGATAATTCATAGGCAGATGGTCAACCTACGTAATTTAGTCGCGTTATGTCGAGTCCTCTGTTGGAATGCCATTTATAATCTTTTATACTGATCCATTATTGGCCCAAGTAGAGGCTGAAAAGGCCAAAAATGAGAATACCTTCATAAGGCTACAACAAAACCATATTATTGTTACTAAAATATTAATACTATAGCGAGCATACTCGACCTATAGCACGACGATTTTGCTACGGCGAAAAGTGAAATGGCGAAAAGGGCCATAAAGGGCGAAATTGATGGTAATTGATATGAATAAATGTCGCGCGAAGATTTCTGCGTGATAACTTGACCCTCATTCTCTAATGAAACTTCGGAATGGCGAAAGAAAGTTAACATTATCTAGCGGTAATGTATCTTTATGTTTACGGTAACATGGAAACCGAAATTAATAAGAGAATGGTTTCTGTGCCTACTTTCGATACAGTGTTCTTAATTCCTCGAGGCATTTAGATAAACATGCGATTCGATAAAGTGAAACCAAAATATGGGGTTCGATGTGTCGCAAAATTACATGTTGTTTTCGATTTGGAGTGTTCAACGCGTCAAACGTTGATTCCACAATTTACAAGAATACCATATTTTGCAGTTTTCTTCTAACGAGAAATCATCGAAACCTTATCGAAACGGTTATTAATTTGATTTAAACTTGTTACATATTAAAGTAATCGGCGAATGATCGAATTAATTGACGATTAATTTGATAAATATTTTGACATAAACTCATACATTTTCATTTATTGTTTCGCTATCGGAACTATGACTTGCAGATTCTGTGAGGAAGAGGATGAGACACCTATTCACCTTCTCCTCGACTGTCCTGCTCTACTACAGAGCAGGAACAGGCACCTTGATCGCCACAAATACTCATTCACAGAGGAAATTCGTGGCACCAACCCCAACCATATCGTTCAATTTATGAGCAGTATTGGGTTGTGGATGGTACTCTAGTATGAAGGAGTCACAATATTTATAAAAAAATTTGGATCTATCTAGTCACTAATGCAAGTAGACGAAATCTAGTTGATAGCTTTGAATTGCGTTAAAAAAAACATTTCCCGTGCGTGTTTCTACTATTTTCACATATCTACGTTTTCCTCACTTCAATATTTTTGTCCACAGCTATCTTTTAAAGTTTATGAGAATGGTCTCAACATAAATAACATAACTCTGCTGTTATGAGTGATTAATTTTATACCTTACCTCGCGGCGGCTGTTAATAGTATAATTTTATTGCTTACATTTGTGAGTTGTATTTTTGGTAATGGTTTCGGAAGTACCGAAGTTGCGACATTTTGATTATTTAAATTAAAGAGCTAGACCTATAATAATGTTGCGTAAAAGCCTAATTCTGTTAAGAGTCTAAAGAACGGCCTCTCTATGTTGGCACATGTGAGATGATGGACCAACTCCAGCAATAACAAGCAAGTAGAGGAGATAATCGTCTAGGATTTTCCATGATTGGCGTCGATTAAGTAATATATAGACAGTGGTCATCATGGTTATCTATTATGCTCCAACGTAGAGAAGTGAACTTTATGATAAAAAAGATTATTTAGATACATAAAGAAAGTCCAGATAATCGTCAGGAAATGTAACATTTTCCCAGTTAAGATCCGTATGCTCCTAATATACCCCGCGGTAAGTCCACAGGAAGGTAACATCCGCATCGGATAGTATTGCTCAAATGTACACGGGAATGCCTTACATAATCGTAATATACATAACTTCCTTTATTGAGATAAATGTAACGTATATCTGCACGGCATACACGTGGTGTTTTGCTCTCTGATAAATGAGGCATGCTTTGAATGTTAATGTTGTTGAAGTAAGCGTACTTTGGGATCGCAAAAATGAAAAGAAACCAGAGTGTTCCATTTTGATTTCTCTATGGTGGAGCGAGGAGTATGCGTGGCGTTGGAAGATGCCATTGGTTGATCGGTAATGGAACGAGTCATTATTGGTAGATCATGACCTGCCTGCCTAGCATACGCCAACGAGATATCTCACTCTCGAGATAGTTAAAAACTACTCGTCTCATAATGTCAAAATCTCGACGTTATCTCGACAAAACTCTATAAAAATGTGTTATTTCGATGCTAGATCTACGCGAGAAAAAATGTTTGTCATGCTAGGATCAATAGAGATGGAGAGACAAACCATCAAATATCGAGAAAACATGTAGAGTGAGATATCTCGTTGGCGTATGCTAGGCAGGCTGATGGTGACATATTTCCGGCAGCGAACACATGCCGATTGCCGCCGGTTTCGCCGAGCGATCTTTTTGTGCGGCCTATAATGAAGGTTGTGTCTTTATTATTATTATTATTACATTCTGAAATAAAACAACTTGTTTGTTTCTTTTATCTACAAGTAACCAAATAAACCGTGTTTACTGTTTAGACAATTTTTACGCGTTTCAAGGAATCCGTTAAAAGGTTTTCAAAGAACCAAAAGAGTCGAAATAAACTTGTTTTACGACGACCAAGGAAGTGTTTGACGTGCGCGACGAGAGCCGACGAGACCGTGGACGCGGAAGTTGGTCGCTAATTGGACTCGTAAAGCAGTCTTTAGCACTCCGATTTCATAACTCACCAGCGCGACATTCCAAACTTAATGACAAATGTTAGGGAATTAGTTTATTTAGAAGGATTGCTACCTAGCCCTTTACAAGGGAAATCTGATTTATTTTCCATAGATTATGTGATGTAATGTTTCCTAATTTGGAGTCTTTGAGGTTAGTGTTTCGACTAGGCGATGTAGGTGAAATAATCTAATAATAGAGAATAAGCTCTTTGTATGAATGCCACTCTCAAACCTTTCAAGAAAATTGCGACGATGGTTTTAGCCGAATGAAATGAAATGTCTTCCGAACGTTTTACTAGATGTGGCTAGTGGTTTAGTGCTACTCGCACTTGCTGTCTCAATAAAATGTAAGAATCCTAGATTTGCGGTGATGATGATGAGGTGATGTAAATTGAGATCTCCAAAGCATGATGTTGGGTGCTATTTAATAAAATACCTCACAATGCGGCTTGTGTCTTAGTGCTTCTAGCACCCGCGGTTATATAAATGTAAATTAAGATCTCTAAAGGCATTTGTGGTGATGATGATGGCAGCTATTTAACGAAATATCTCCCGAACGTTTTATGTGATGTGGCCAGTGGCGCCTGTGGTGTTGCCTCAAACTATGTCTGTTTTATATCTTCCGTTCTATTTAATTATTTCTATTTTAGTATTCGACTATCGCTCGTTAGATGAGATTTATTCTGTTGCATTTTTCAACGCCGTGTTCATTCATCATGTCTTATGAATGATCTTTATTGTTATTGCCTGTTATAAAATTGTAATCTTTTAAATTGGTTTTTGTGTAAATTGATCATTATTTATATTTAACCTCCTTGGGTTTCTACTGTCTGAAGGAGCCAAGTAAGAAGTATTAGAAATAGCTCATCGCAAAAGCGCAAATTTTTTACTTCGCTGAATTTAGTTTGCTTTTTCAACAATGCTCAGGGGTCCTTAATCTCTTAGTTATAACTACATCAACTTTATTTTTAAAAAGTGAACTGGTTCTAGGTATAACTATATTTGGTGTTAAAACTTGACAAATCCAGGTCATTATCGCTTCGGTATTGACGACATTACCGGCGTGTGTCGCTCGACGCGTGCCTGTTATGTCCACTACATAGGAAAGGAGATTTCCTTAATCCTTTGTAACAGCAATATTAGTTTCTTTCATCTTTTCCAAATTAGTTTAATAATTTGTATCGCCACCCCAAACGCGAAGACGTTTACCCGAGTTGGCATTTTTCTAATCTGATAAGGATAAGCTAAATACTCTATTTCTAACTATAACTGTTCTTCGAATTACGTATGAAGCGGCATGTAAAACAATTATTCTTGATTTCATCCTCCACCAAACTAATATTTCTGTCATCACGCTAATAAAATCGAAGATAAAAAAGAACCATTGGTTATTTTTACGTGTTATCTCAACACCAGTTCATTACGATGAAGACTTTGATGTTAATTAATAGTTATTAGATAGCAAATGGTTACAAAGAGGTCATCTACACGCTCAGAAGGCGTAACATCACCGCCCATGACACGCGTCCCGCCCAAATTCAACACCTGTACTGAGTTTACGACCACGTGATGAGTTGATGACATACTTGCTCATACTACTCACAATTTCCCGTGCATCTCGAGTGTGCACTGAGGTTAAAAAACCACAGAGTATATCCGGCTTGAACGTTGCAACATCTTCTGCATATATTTGAACCTGGTATATAACGTTGTTCATATCTACTTAGATTTATATTTAATCGAGTTCGCCCGCAACTCCGTTGCGGCAAAATTCGGTTATCACACGGGTACCGTATTTTTTTCGGGATTAAAAGTATCCTTTGTCCTTCCCCGGGACTCAAGGTGTTTCCATGCCTTTAAATTGGTTCAGTGGTTTAAGAGGCAACAGACCTACAGATAGCCACTCTTTGGCATTATTAATATTAGTATGGATGTATTATTGACTATAGGAAAGAATTTTGGATCTTAAAGGTCATTGGACATTTTAAATTATTACCCAGAGAGATTTATCCACCTCCCTTTTAGAAATGTTGTCTTCAGGTTACATATCCCGTAGCGAGTTTGTTGTAGCAAATATTAACCTATTATTTTTGCCATCCATAAAGGAATCATCCGTAAAGAAGTTTAATTTCGAAACTAAACAACAGACAGTGAAATAGTGTTCACTTTCTGACATTTTCTCGTCGGTGCAACGCCTGGAATGCTCATTCCGAAAGGTCAACTACAAATCGTTTGATGGCAGCCATTTATCTCAATCATCTAATCACTCCTTTATGTTTTGACTTATTAGATTTACGAATATTGGGTATTGTATTGACATATTGAATGGGATGTTACGTCACTAACAGGATTTGGTTTATTAGTGGCGTATTAGGTGTATTGTAATGTTCACTTTCCTTTTCTACTTGATGAATTACTTTCAATACAACAGTCCTTGCATAGCCTGATTGCGACTTAACTAGAAACCTCTCGAATATTCGGATTAGCATCGTTATGTATTGCTGAGTGAGGTTCCCGAAGGTTAGGCCTTAGGTTTAAGGTGGCGATTTTGAGGACAAGGAACATCTTACTCTGGTTGTTGCAAGTGTAATTTACCATCAGGTAATCCTTTTAAGAAACCGGCGTGAAACAGCGCTTGCGCTATGTTTCGCCGAGTGAGTGAGTTTACCGGAGGCCCAATCCCCTTCCCTACCCTCCCCTATTACCCTATTGCCTCTTAAAAGGCCGGCAACGCACCTGCAGCTCTTCTGATGCTGAGAGTGTCCATGGGCGACGGAAGTTGCTTTCCATCAGGTGATTCGTTTGCTCGTTTGCCCACTTATTTCATAAAAAAATACCACTTTTATTTTCTGTTTGTATTCAACTAATCGTTCTACAATTTGAACGCTCGAAATTGCAAGTGCGTATACAAGGAAGTGAAAATGACGAAACAAGAAATGGCTGTCATCACATCATCAGATTCCAATCATTATCATTTTTGCCATGTTCATTGTCATTAAAGAACGTATTAACCTTACATCTGATTCTTACTCTCTAAATCGAACAAAAAGTTATAAAATGCCATTTTGTCTCATTAAAATTGAAATAGAAAAGCTTTTGCAGTAATATTTCGATATGAAATGCGAAAGTCTGTCTATTCGCTGAATCCTATTATTATTATATTGATGGGTCCCCCAGAAAAGGACATATAATACTAGCACATTTTTTTATCATGGGAAACTGTACGGCTTCCTTAGCAGTTAGCACAGAAGTTAACGAAGTTCTGTGAAAATTATTTTTTTACATAAGTGAGAGCGAAAAATATTAAATAAGAGAAGCCTTAGATTATAAGTTATGTAAATAAATACATAAACTATTTGGCCTTTGACTTTGATTACTATTTCATTAGCATTGATGTAACCGTAGTTAAACATGCAGGCCCTTTGAAGGTAGCTCACTTAACAATATGGTCGTTAAGTAAAGTGTTTACATCCACGTTGCAGATATTAGCCGATATCATTGATGTCTCGTAGATAGAGATGTTGCAACTGCACGTTGCTCTTTATGCAGAAGTTTGACTAGGAAAGTTAATTTTTGATAATATGAAAGAGAAAGATTGACTAGGAAAGTGAACCCTTGATAATATGGGAGAGAAAGGTTGACTAGGAATGTGAACCTTTAATAATATGAGAGAGAAAGATTGACTAGGAAAGTTAACCTTTGATAATATGGGAGAGAAAGATTGACTAGGACAGTAAACCTTTGATAAGGGCTCTTTCTCATCGGTAGCTCTGCATGAAGATTTTTGGAGGATCCTTTGTCTTTCATCCTTACTAATTATACAGAGACAAAATAATAATATGCTTTGAAGCTATAGTAAAACGTCGACTGTCCGAATTTCGAACAATGTAATTGGATCTCCAATTACATTGTTCGAAATTCGGACAGTCGACGTTTTACTAGCATATTATTAGATTTTCCGAGCACTCATATCTATGAGTGCTCGGAAAATCTATTTGTTCGGATAACCGATAACCGATCAGTATTATATTAGTAGCTGCCATTTTTATACATAATTTTTTTTGAGAATACCACATCGTATATCAAAGCTTTATCGAGGCTGTTAGAATGTTAGATTCATATAGCAAAATCTGGGGCCTACAAATCTTATTATTCTAACGCGCCATATTTCACTGTCCGTTTGGGAGTCTCTAGATAGGACGTCCACGGCAGTTGCGTCACTGAAAATGTTGTGTTTGTGGGATTCTTGTGTAATGTTTGTAATGTTTAACTTTGGACTGTCATTGAATTGGTACTAAGGTACAAGATGAATGTAAGTTTAATTGCGGATACTTAGTAGGTACTAATTTACTGATTGTGTAATTTTGCTATTCGGTTGTGTTGGATTATTTTTACTTTAAATGCTGGCTTTTCGTGCGGCCTTGATAGGTGAAGAAAAGGTCATTTTTAAATGGGGTGAAATTTTGAATAATCCTTTCGTAGTGGATCTTTGAATCTTCGAAATTTCTAGCTGTACGGATCAGGTTAGCTTAGCCCTTGCGATGACCTATCAGTTAATCAGCTTTATCTATATAGCTATACTTCTATACTTATAAGAATGCAGATATAATATAATAGATTACATCTTATCATAACCTGATTTAACATCAGTTACGAAGAGTTAATTAGCAGGACGTATTCCTTCCACTTTCGCTGGATGATTGTTATCAGCTGTATTATGACTTCCAAATCTAGATGCGAACGGAAACTGTCATGTACTTTCATCTTTAATGTTCTCAATAACTTTATCATTCTGATTAATAGCGGTGCTGGCTTTAAGAAAAATATTTAAAAAAAAAAAGAATTCGCTGACGTGTTGGTACTTTTATTATTGCCGTCAAAGCTGATACTAGACTAAAAGTATTCTATGTCCTGTGCCGGGTTTCAAAGTACCTCCATGCTAAGTTTTAGCAAAATTGGTTCAGTGGTTTAAGCGTGAAGAGGTAACAGACGGACAGACAAAAACACTTTCACTATAATATGATATTAGTATGGAAGTGTCACCTGTTGATTCAGTGACGCGAATAAAAATTCAAGACATGCTCCATGCGAATCTGATGAAGTGGTCCATTTGTTTGATCGGAGATAAGCTCAAAGTGAAAGGGAACGTACAATACTTCTGTCATATGACAAACAATGGACATGATTCTCTGCGGTTTGCGACATATTATGACACATTACCTGGTGTTATGAAACCGTAACAAGATCGTATGTGTTGTTTTATTTGCTCAGAGAGCTTAAGAATCCCTGGGAAGTTTGTAAGACAATGATGTTGACAATAGTATGGGATAAATCCTATAATCATTATTATAAACAAGGTGTAATAAAACCCTTAGTTTATACTTCGGGGTGTGTATTTTATGTCTCTTATATAGAAGTAACTGTAAAGGTAGCAGCTCTAAAAGCTAAAAGAGCTAAAATAGTTCCTTTTGACTGAACTATGTTTCTTCTACTTTCCTTTTTTCCCACACAAAAATTAATAGTTACTCTTCTCCTTTTTGTTTTCCTACAACCTGATTGAGACAATCATAAGCATTTGCTTATTATTGTTGTCTATTTTCGAACCTATATCCCTGTTGAAAGAGATTGGACTATAACTGAAATGAGCAGAAGGAGTCGGTCTAAAAATAGGGTTTAAAAAGTGTAATAAGCAAGCTTCAAATAAACCATCTGACGTCGTTAAACCAGTTATGATATTCTAGCCTATTGTGCAAAAAATTTAGGAATTCACAAGGTATGTTATGACGCGTGCCGATGCATCTGCATCGTGCAACTGGCGTAAAAAAAGTGTTATTTCATCGAAAAGGGCACAGCATCAAGATGGCCACTATTCGCATTCTATACAATTATTTTATTAAGATCAAGGTTGTTTTCTTTTTGCAGTTAACGGTCTCGTGCGAGCTAAATATAGGCTGCGCAGGAGTCTATGGCAAATTCCTTCGGTTGTGTTAAAAATATACTTGCATATTTTGTTTGCCAAGGTGCTGATGTGACATTTAATTTTTTTTAATTTTTGACATGTGTGGTACCATCTGCCCTTTAAAATTGCGTTCTATGTTTTATAGACAACTATTAATACCTAACATTTAAGGTGCAGATCAAATTATTATCCTTATAAGGGATGATTTATGTCATAAATATTTGACCACCTTTCCGATAATTGGCATTAAGTTAATTACCAACAGACATTATTAGCGATAATGATAGGGCAGAACATACGACATCATTTACCAGTATAATGTGGCTTGATCTCTCCTTTTTTTGGGACAGAATTTAGACAACGTAAACATAATTAATTAAACAGACCCTTGTCTGTTTAATTAATTA
This sequence comes from Aricia agestis, assembly GCF_905147365.1. Lineage (NCBI taxonomy): Eukaryota > Metazoa > Arthropoda > Insecta > Lepidoptera > Lycaenidae > Aricia > Aricia agestis. The sequence goes on from NC_056423.1 coordinate 5,065,081, forward strand.
TGTTTACGTTGTCTAAATTCTGTCCCAAAAAAAGGAGAGATCTCTCGCCAGTCGTGTCGGTCTTACGTCCCACTGGGTTATGAGAGTAAAAGGAATAGAGAGTGCTCTTGTGTACTGCGCACACAATTGGGCACTATAAAATTACTCCTACGTAACAGGCCTGGTTTCAATTAAACTGGGTACAATTAAATAGGTTACCAGAGATAAGGATCTCTTGTCGTAAGACCGACACGACTGGCGAGAGATCAGGCGCAGGACCGACTTTTTACATGCCCATCCGACGCATGGATCATCTTGTCAGACAATCAGGTGATCAGCCTGCATCGTCCTAACCAAACTTGAAAATAATATGTTTCCAACGCGAGAATCGAACCCACGACCTCCGAGCCACGCTCGCTCGGATCGCGAGGATCCACGCTCTAAACCACTAGACCACGGAGGCGGTAACCAATTAGAATGATGGTACCTATGCCACAACTAGAGAGATAAAAAACACTACCGACTTTACATTACCATACGTGATAAGACACATTGATCATCTTATCAGATATTAGATAATAATCATTATTATTATTGATCAGCCTACATTGTCCTTACCAAACTTATAGGCATCATTTTTACGCGAGAATAAAACCCACGATCTTCAAGAGCTAAGCTCTAAACCCACGGAGGCGTTAGACGCATCCGCCCTAAGTTGTTTAACCTCAAACAGTTAAGAACAGTTTAAACTGCCTGTACCGATCGAGATATTTCTACCGTAGCATGTAAATCGGAGATTAATTATGGCTAGATACAAGCAGCTATCGCGATATAATATACGGTTATCTGACACAGTCTGGGCCCTTCGAAATTGCTGGTTGCGGTTTTATAGTGCAGTCCCGTTGGAAAGGATTTGCTGAGGCTGGCTTGCGGAATCTATTCTTTCTACCCAATTTGACGCTACTTTTACCTCTTTTTGACCTACATCCGATATTTTTATCTAATATTGTATCAATTTTTGTTTCAAATTTACTTTCGGAACAGCGTTCAAATATCATTATTATTTATTAGCTTTAATGATTGTATTTTTACTAAATGTTTTTTTTCTGTGTCCAAAATGCGGCACGTTTTTTGTAAAGGGCGGTTTCTTTGACCATCTTCACATGTTTACTTTTGCCCTAAAACAACACATTAACTAATCAAGTTTTATTGCTAGAGCGAACAAGTGGTTATAAAGAAGCCCAAGTCTACACCAAATATAAGTTGAGTTGGTCAGGTTTCTTTAAAAATTCAGAAGGAAAAGACAAAATTGCCATGGCTCATTACATGTATGAGTAATTACAAAATTACCCTCCTCTTTTTTTTTAATGTTCAAAATCCTCCTCTTTAATATCGTAACGATTTACAATGACAATAAAGAATCTACATTCTACATAAATATTTGGTATTGGCATTATATTGAGTTTAGGCAAAAGAAACCCATAAACGAAGATGGTAATCTGGTGACTGGTAAGGATTATTATTATATAGGTACATTACGACTTCTCGCATTAACCTGTGTCCTACAGTGCCCGGTGGCCTGACGATGAGCATTCGGCGATTTGTGTGGTTTTGATCAAAGTCCCGATACACGGAAGCGTTTATTCCTCTCACGTGGGCTTAACGGTGTCGAACATCACGATACAGCTATTCGCTCCGACTATTGTCTTGTTTAACTATCGTCTTTACTATGATTGTGAAGAATCTGATCGTTTGCTGAAGAAATTTTTGCAATATTGTTATCGTGCATGGTTGTTTCATACTTGTTATAGCTACTAGAATTAAGCGTTTTAATATAGTTACCAATTACAGTAAATACACTTAGGGCCTGTTTCACCACTTTCTGATGAAGTGCCTAATAAGCTATTCACAACTTTTTTGACAGATTCTCCATACTTGATCTGTCAAGTTAATTGGTGGATAGCCTTATCAGGAAGTGGTGAAACAGGCCCTTAACATTTTGCCAGTGATCTCGGCAGCATAAAATTGGTAGCTTTAATCTCTTTGAGGGCTTTGAGGGATTTTTAAAGGTTACATCATTAGAGAGAAAATTGCTCTGTTGTGTAAAATTTGAAGATTCTGGATCTGGAGTCTGGTTCAATGGTTCTGAAAGGATTTTTATATTCCAAACCAACCAACTATGAAGCTAGTTAATATGGCATTTGAATTAAGATTGATCACTTTTTACCGTTGCTTGTAATAATAAAAGAGTAAGAAAGGGATATATTTAAAACCTCGCATGAATATCCTTGAAACAGCCCACAAAAACAAAACTGAAGGAACATGACAGAAATGCATTATAGGGCCCTACATGGTAATTACAGATACTCTGTCATCCATTACATTCCTTGGCTCGGAGGCATAGATGGGATCGTGTTATGATCCGTAGTTTTTATGCCGACGTGCAAGGGAAAATGCACCTTAAGGACGGACCATTAGACGAGTCATGTCATTATATAGCAATAAACTAGAGTATGACATAACGCAGCTTCGTGGGTCTAATTGCGTGCGATGACCATTCTCGAAGATCGATAAGGTCTAATTTTGATCGGTAACAGTATCTGATATCTGAATGCTTGTTAAAATTGATGATCTGAACGGTCATGAGAAACTTAGGAATAATCCAGGTTTCGGACTTATTATTTTACTTTATCTTCGATATTTTTTTACAGGAAACGACAGCGTGTGAAAAGAAGAAAGGAAAAGCACATGAATTTGGTTTACATCTTTTGCTCTTGCAATAAAATTGGCAACTACAGTATGTATTTGTGGTCCAAAATCCAAATGACGGGGTCAACCATATCATAGTTGGTTTGAATTTTTTTTCACGTTTTGGCCATGGCCCATGATGGATAACTTTTGCAGCAAGATTGAGCGGCTGTGTACATTATTCCCAACATATATCAATCTTGGGCAATTATAAACGAATGTGGGCGTTTGTGATTGCCTATATTTGTCCATTTTGGTCAACATGACCTGGTCAATACGGCTCTACAATCGTTTGAATTTTCTCCCGCTTGGTTGTCTATCGCTTTGTCTATGACAGAACCTATGCGGTAACAGAGATGGGCAGGGCTGCATGGTTCATTACTCTGTTAATAATTTGATATTCTAGAGTGCTTATTTATTCATTACACCGTAGCCTGGAGCAATCGTGCGATAAGCTATTTAATAACTGCAAGTCTAACATTTATCGCTAGGCCGTTCACTTACAGTTTCTGCTTTTCTTTCTTTTATTTTGTTTTATTTTTGTTGTTGTCTCTTCTTTTCCCTATTCTTTTCTATCTTTTATAGAATTTTCCTTTAGGACCTCTGTTGTGATAGTACTTCTTATAACCGTAGGCATAAGAAGGAGGAGTAAGACAGGGCTCTAAAAAGGATACTATACCACTGCTAATATGTACTAAAAGGGCAATTATATCTCACACTAGATGTCCCGCGCGGCTTCGCCCGCGTAAATTAGGTATTCTACGGAAACCGTACATTTTCCCATAAAAAATAGCTCTTATGTCCCTACTCCCTTCACTTGGTTTACACATTTTCACATTTTCCTGAGTTTCTTCGGTCGTATTAGTCTTAGCGTGATAATATATAGCCTATAGTCTTACTCGATAAATTAGCTATCTAACACTGAAATAAGTTTTTAATCGACCAGTAGTTCCTGAGATTAGCGCGTTGAAGCAAACAAACTCTCAAGCAATATTAAGTATAGATTTTTTCAATTATCTCTTGACAAACTCGAGTCTCTATCTAAAAGACTATGAAAAGTACCAATAACAGGGTCATTATAGGCTCATAAGTCATAACCATGGGACGATGTATGGTATAAAAATATGGTAGTGATGATAATGATGATGATGAATGTAATTTGCATAGTAGCATATGCTTTCCGTTCTTAAAACAACGCCGAAACTCCCAAACTTGTATCTATAAAGAATCAGGAGTTCTCTCAGCACCTTCCGAACCACGGTATACCAGGTATACCTCGGTGCAAAATCTTACTTGTTGGTAGCATAATATGCTTAGAATACTTCTCACCACATGTTTCCATATAAATTTTGAGGAGTTCCCTCGAGTAATTATGCATCCTTCATCAGATCACCACTTTTGTAAATATAATACCAAATTGGGATGATACCCTATATACCAAAAGAAATTTTTTGAGAATCGGTTAACAAACTGCGGAGTAATCGTTGAACATAAGAAAACGAACATAACACCTCCCCCATTTTGAAAGTCGGTTAAAATTGTAGCCTATGTGTTATTCTGATTATTCTGATGTATAAGCTATATTATTGTAAAGTTTCATTAAAATCCGTTCAGTAGTTTTTGCGTGAAAGAGTAACAAACATCCATACATCCACACATCCATACATCCAAACAAACTTTCGCCTTTATAATATTAGTAGGATATCAAACCTAATTATAAAAGTAGATGAATGGATAATAAAAATGAGAAAATATTTTTACTTACGTGCCTTTGAAAATAATCATGTCGTTGCTGTTTGCACCGCACCTTCGGGGCTAAAATGGTCACATTTAGCGATTCCTCTCAATCAATTCAGCAAATGAATTGTCAAAACTGTCAAACTGACAAATGTCAAATTAGTACGAATTAGTAGACATGAATTGCAAGCAAACTTGCATTTTGCGAATTTAAAAAAACGAATCAATTATCATAATATTATGATTCTCGAAAGCGACCATTTTAGCCCCACTTACTATATAATATGTTATAGCTCATATTAAATACTATAAGATATATATTTATTTATATGGTTATAGCGTAATTGATAATGTTTGCACAGCGACCTACTTAGCTCATGTACGTGCGTAAACGCATCTGGAGCTAGGGTTGTGGATTGTAAATAAATTAGGTTTTAAGCTTAAAATTGCTGAAAACAGTAAAAAAAAAATCCGATCTTAACTTTAAACAACATACAAACGAATGGACAGAATATAATGAATTAAGAAACAATATACAAAATATTATAATGTTGTGTAATACAAAATATAGTATAAAGGTAGAGTTTGAAATTATGTTCTTAGTTTCTTGATGAAAATTTAAATTATACAATCTTAATATGAATACCACTTATTGTCAAAGTGTTGAATTATCTAATACCTATCTTGTTTTTGACAATACTAATATGTCACTGTCGTCGGTGGCCTATGTTAAGTCTGCAGGGGATAGTATCTATAGATCTCTATTTTAATTTGGATGTTTGTCTATTATCCCCATCGTATTCACCATAAACAAAATTCAACAGCTTCCAATATTAAATTCTACCCCATGCTGACCCTAGCTCCTGGTCACGTTAATGTACAGCTGTATAGAGCCAGACTCCTACAATAGTCGACTGTAGTCACCAGACTGTGTCATTACATGTTACTAACACTAACGATTACGATAACGCGTTCTCAATCGAACTTCGAAGCGATGGCCGATGACGCATGGATTTATGGGACGCATTCGATAAAATTGCATTTTCTCGATTTCTGTTATTTTTATTGTAAATTGGTACTCACTCATAATAATAATAATTGTTATTACCCAATGACAAATTTGTGTGAATAAATGATACACATTACAATGACGATTTCCTAAATTGTTAAAGTTATGTGTAAAATATAACATAACAATGGAACTTGGTTAGTAGGTCGGATTTGTTTACTAAGAATATACCAAAATAATATTTGAATATCAACAAGAATTCAAAGGAATGTCATGACAACCCTGTAACCACAGTGTTCGAGAAACATGCAATTTTGAGAAATCAATTCAATAAAATCCAGTTACACATAGTCCTTAATTAGACACGTCCAACGCTTGTTGACGATAATCTCTGCTTTAATCATGGTTATTATACCTTGGAGCCTATGAGAGTATTTCTTATATGGTTTCTAAAAGGGTCCTCCGGTCGTCGTCTCGAATTATTTTATCTGTAAAAGTAAATTTATCTCAATATACCGGGATATGTACCTCAATAATTCTGTTAATTTATAATAATGCAGCATTAAGCCAGGACGCACATTATGCGAAATTTCTGATCAGAAAAATTCGGACGCCCCGCCGGAACTCACTCTGCTCATGAATACATTTTCTTGTTCTGACGTGTCAAAATGTATGAGCGGGGTGGGGCGTCCGAATTTTTCTGATCAGAAATTCGGAAAATGTGCAGCCGGGTTAATGCAGTATCGCTCCTTCTTAAATCCAGTGAATGGATAGAATATGTAGACCTATCAAACCACAAAACGTCAAACCGACGTTAATCTTTGGTTTGACGTTTATGAGATTCTTTTAGCTGTTTGATAGCACGGGCTGGATCAACCACCAAGCTGCACTTAATTGCATTGAATAGTAGAATCTAGGTGCCGATGGTAATAATACAGGTATGGTATGAATAGAATATAGATGGTCATAATATAGATGGTCATAATATAGGTTTGAATAGATATATAGTGATGATAATAATATAGCTATGAATATTCTAGGAAAGGGTCTTAGACACGACGACACGTTAATAATAGTGCCCATCGGCCGTGAGGTTGGTGCTGATAAGGCTCAATGTTACACTATATAATGCCCACAATGTTACCGGATTTTCATTAATTATCAATTAAGATAGTGTATACAGGGTGTAACAAAAATAAGTGATAATACTTTAGGATGTGTACGTGTTCCTTGTAGAGAGTTCACTGTGAAAGTAGCAGCGCTGAAAAACCAAAATTTTTTTCACTTTTGTATGGGGAAACTCGTGACGCTCGGGCCCTTGCCCATACAAAAGTGAAAAAAAATGTCGTCTTTCAGATCTGCTGCTACTTTTACAGTGAGCTCTCTACAAGATACACATATACACCCTAAAGTATTACCACTTATTTTTGTTACACACTGTATATTAATGGAGATATTATTTCCTGTATATTTAGAGTAAGGAGAGTCTAAGATATTAAATGATAAAGTAAAATTACGATATAATTCCGAGTCAGCCTCTCGCCTATCTCGATTGTAGAAAACCCCGAAAAATTCTCCTTTGATAGGAAAATAAATATTAATGAAAGCTTTACTTGCAAGCAAAAAAATATGTTTACAACTGCAATTCCCGTGGTGCTTTCCCTTTTGTTCTTTGGTTTTCGGTCATTGCAACTTTGTGCTGTCTCCCGCTTTTTAAGGTGAGGAAAAACTATATACTTCCTACTCCTCCTATCTTCTTCTGATTAAATTCGTCGCGGGTCTCAAGACAGCTTTAGCATGTCCCTCGGGCCTCGGTCCCCCTGAGATCATATCAAAGGTTTTTCGTGGTTGGATACCGCTGTCGATCCTGGCGACATAGGAGATACAGTGGTGGGAATGTGTGGTTTGCCAAAGCCCGTTTGAAAAATAAAAACTGCAATAGTTATTTGATACAGCTCCATAATAAGCGGCTAAAACCTTTACCATTTAATACAAGTATTAGTCGATTGTTCTCAAAAGCCCCATCAGAGCACCGCTGATCCCGACAACAATAGAATACAGTAGCATTTCCTGGAATCCGCGATCGAAGTAAAAAAGCCTCTATTTTTAAAAATAATTAATTTAAGTACCAACCGAAGAAGTAAGAACATAGCTACCACTATGTTTTTACTTCTTCGGTTCGGTTGATACGGCTAAGTATACAATAAACGGCTAAAACCTTTACCACTTGTTACCGGTATTAGGTGATTGTTATCAAATAAAGCCTTTATTTACAAACATTTTGCATAGTTGCATAACAGTTATGTTAAATGTCGTTTTGCATGTACCGTTATTGTCGGTAACATTCTCTCAGCAACGTGACCTATGGAATATGTACTAAATCATGTTTTCCGATGTGCATTTACTACAAATGCACATTTATCCTAATTATAGTACCCGATGTGATGATTTTATAAACTTCATGGGTTCCTAGGAAAGTGTAATGTCACTTTAGCGTTTGCTATAATTATAAAGGTTATTAAAATTGTAAGCGTAAATAAAATATTTCCTTACATTAAAGTGACTACAAAGTACTGCAGACGTGCTTGCACCTAGTATTATAATATAGTAAGTGAGTATAATATTTTGTGCTTGTACAATTTATGAGCACTGTTTAACAATTTTCAACTCAGGCCTGTTATAACTTCTAACGCTATCTTTATCTATAATATTATGTTCATAGTGAGTACTTCCATCAGAAAGCATAATGCCACCATCACAAATCGAAACCATAATGTTTCCACTGTAGTGAATACCAAATCATGTTTTCCGACAACGTAAATTTTTAAAATACACTTAACGCTTAACCAATCAATGGGAACGCACCACCATTGATTGCCATTAGTGAATGCTAATTCAACACATATACCACATATACCAACTGGTTTAAACGCATCACTTACTACATTCGTGCTATTTTTAGTCGCCACTCGTCCTATTTCACTTACTACTTGTTCTGCTTGATCTTGATTATTTTCTGCAATTTTATGAAGCGATTGAGAGGTTTATGAAGGGACATTTACGTGTCAGCCGCAGCGGTTATGCAAAATTATTTCGTAAAATATGGTAAAAAAAGAATAAGTCTAGTTAAATATTATGTTGATCTGGAAAATTTTGACTACTGCAGTTGTAATGTCGCAGACTTTTGCAAATAAAGGCAAGAAGTTAAGAAATATAAATTAAGTAAAAATTATATGCAACAGTGGACAGACTAGGATTAATCGAATTAATGCACAATTTGTGTGAGCCTACAGTACAAAGTGCTTTGAAGGGCTCGTAAAGGTGACATGGAGCATGTGAGCTTACTCGCTAACTTTATAATGCCACCAATGTGATAATACTGAGAAGTGTTGGGAATTACTACGCGACGGAGGTTCGTTTTAATTCGTCGGCGTAAAAGTTTGAAGTCCACTCGGTGAGACGCATGGCCGCTCCGCGCGGCGCCTCGGTTCTGCAACTTGAGTCACCGTCAGTTTGCTCGCGCTGTCCGCGCAGCTCACTCGTGTGTGGCGACTCGTCGCATTTTTGATACACATTCAAAACGATTTTCAAAGTTTAAGACCGGTAATATCCGTTAAACCGTCGCTTTGGTTGCGACTCCTCCGGACATCCATATTTCGCTCTGCGAAACTGACGCTTCGTTCTGTTAACGCCAGTTTTAACAGATATTTTTGAAGAACCGTATGCTACTTCCTGCGCCTCGGAATCAGCAGGTTTAGTGCTAAGTTTTGTGAAGTGTGTGTATTTAGTGTCAAGTGATACAAGTCTTAATTTGTTTGCAACAAGCGAACACAAGATCTGGATTATTGATTTTGTACTTGGATACGTCTGCATCTGGAATAAGCAATTCAACTGTACAAAAGGTAAGTTATAAATGGTCTTAAGCCTATAGGACACGAGGTTTATTTAAAAAAGTGATGATGAAAAATCACAGTAAAACATTTCCAAAAAGTCCAAAAGTATTTATAAATTTTTAAAGAATGTTAAAAGTTACGTTGCCCTGCGCCTTGCTGTCCAAGAACCACTATATCTGTATGACATTGAATGAAAACCGGAAAATAATGATATTAATGCAGATGAATCAGAAAACGAGAATTTTAAAGATCGTCAAAAATTAATTAACTCTAATACGTGATTTACTTTATAAACTGTAAAGACGAGACAACTAATATTCCAAAGGCTATAAACTATCTAACGTATTAATCGCTGTTTCCATTAGTTTTTAATTACAGTGTCCTCAGATACTAGTTCAGTACATGTTAGTGAATGTTACGATGATTGGCGAATTTCTTTTTACGGTATTGTAGGTCAAAACTTATATTAATTGTGAATCAAAGAGTGTTGCAAATTAAAAGTGGGCTTTTTATCCGTTCACTTTATATCTTTTTGCCGCGCCAAACAAACCTTTCAAATCATTAAATCTATTACTGTTAATTAGGCTTGGTAATGATTGTTCAACTTATTATCCTACTAAATTAAGACCTATATTTTCCCGTTTTTTATTCTCAATGACTAAAATAAGAACCATTTTTGCGTGTTTTTTTCATTTCACGGCTAAAAATGGCAATTAGATTTCAAACGAACCCAGTGAACTGGTTGAATGACGTATTCCAACGCAAGCCCTTCGTTTCATCGATCGCTAAACAGTTGTTATTGCAAAGTCTAGACAACACGGATTATATTAGTGGTTAGCGTATAATGTCATTTGCTATTGTTTTCCATACAAAGTAACTTCTACAAGTAGAACACATGTGCATTGTGCAGTCACAGAATATATATTAGTAGTACCAACAGAAGTCTCACTAGCGAAACCCGTTAAAAGAAATAACGACTCATGTTACGATACTATTAAGTTCAAATTCCGACCGCGCAGTGCTAGGTGCCTACAATTATATTTACCTACATGTCCGCTCTCTTTTCATCGTATAACTCGTACCTTTTCTGACGAAATCAAGGTTTTCGCCTTTTAGAAAACAAAATAATCTTTTTAAATTACTATTAGTACGAATAGCAAACCTTTTTATAGTAATATAAAATGTTTGCAACCCAACCTATATTTTATAGTAGATTTATATATTCGATTATAGTGCAGGAAACTTTTACAATTTAAACATAGTAACTTGTGTTTATTTCTGTGTAGTTTGTGCGTTTCTTTGTATGAAATTGGTTTTATCTACTTTTTATATTTAAATACCTTATTCAAATACATATTTCATTAGGCTTTCTTAATTGTTCATTTTTATAAGATTTATAACGATTTTGTCACAGCGGTTAAATCAGTATCATGAATAAAATTCCTCTATGATCAGTAAACAGTAGATACGCGACGAAAAATCTTGCGCGTGCGTCTCCGCTCGCTTGTGAGTCCCTACTGATTGGCCACCCGCGGGTGGTACTTACAGTTCGATACCTATTCTCGCGAGTGGGACAGGCCTGGTGCAGTGCTATATGAAGCAATTAGTTTTTCATAGTAATTATTGTTTGAGTGGATGTTTTGTTTATAAAGCAGCAGGTGTTTCATTATTGTTTGAGTGGAAGTAGTTTTGTTTATAAAGTAACAGGTATACGTAAACATCGCAAGTAACTGTTTGGACTCATCTTGTAAACTATCTCAGATTGTTTTGATAACAGACATCAGTGGATCTCGCACGTAACTGTGCTGTAACGTAGATCAATCAGACTTCACACGTAATTGTTGCCTCTTAACGTGTTCTACTAGTTTTAGTCTAGTTTGTGTTCTGTCCATGTCTTTTAGATTTACTATCTAGAATAAAATTAACATTTGAATCTTAATATTTTTCGAGTTCAATATGATATCAAAGGTGACTGCTGCATCCACACTAATATTATAAATGTGAAAGTGTGTCTGTCTGTAACCTCTTCACGCCCAAACTTCACTGCTTCGCTCAACCGATTTGGCTGTTTGGCATGGAGATACACTTTGATTCCCGGGAAAGGACATAGGATACTTTTTATCCCGGATAATGTAAAATTTCCGCGCGATAAAAAAAATTGACGCAACTGAGTTGTAAAGTGATTTATTAAAAAAAATATATGTTTTCTAATCAGTTGTATCTGATATCAACGATCTTGGAGCACCTAAAACAATTTTTATCATCTTAATATTATACTATTGTTATTGTGATTTTTTTACCTAAAAGTTATTGTGACTGATTTTACCTAACCTTACAGAAGAATCAAAAACATGATACTTAAAAAATAATAAGGTAACATAATACACATAACTTTATTACCTCGCTTAGTTAATTAGTTAATTATTTAATAATATGAATTATTATAATCCAAATAACAGTTATCAAGCCAAATCTAGTGTCAAGGAGAATGCAAATACAAGTTACAACCCACAGAATTCAATTTGTAAGGTCTTTAGTATACAATGCCGTCAATTAAGAGTTAACTGCAATGCAAATTTGCTAACGTTTATACAAATACTAGATTTCCAACATAAAATCTAACGATACTATGAAATGAGCGTAGCGTATTGCTAGATTGCTAGATGTCTTGGTTGTTTGGTCGAGAGCATATTCGAAATCGGCTAAATATGCCTTATTTATTATATTTCTTGTGTACTATAGAAAATGTCAAGGAACAGCAACTATGTGAAAATGTGGAAAATTTTGTGAGAAATGTGTCGTCTAAGATTACAACATTTTAGGTCCGTTAATATTTCGTACTCCGTTTAGGGTTCTGTGAGATCCTATAGGATTTCTCCTTAAGAGGATCAATTAGTATAAAGTACTTTAAAGAAAACATCAAAAAGGGTTGTTGAAGATTTGATCATGGGAGCCTCCTCGTTACCCTTGGTTTGACAGACTATCTATGCCGAGAAAAGATGTAGTAGCAATGTTTAGATTGCGCTCCGGTCACATTCCATCAAACGTTTTCAAATTTAAGATGGGTAAGGTTGATTCGCCAAATTGTGTGTTATGTGGAACACCAGCCCCCGTAGACAAGTGGCAAAACGCTAACGCTAAGGCTAACGCTAGCGCTACAAAATGTATGGATTTGACATTAGTATTCGCTAGCGAAGCGATGACTTATGACAAATCGCATACATTTTATAGCGTTAGCGCTTTGCCACTTGTCTACAGGGTCTGAACATGTACAACATGAATTGATGGAGTGTGGTCGGGGCGAATCTCGACGTAGTAGCCTCGGTTATGATATTTAAGGAAACATAGGAATTTGTAATAGTTTTCTATCCTCGCCTAATTCAAGAGAGGCCCGAATTCTACTAGACATATATTTTGATTTTATTGTAAGTAGTATTTAAGTATCTTATGTTGTAATTTTATATTTTGTTTCATATGGGTGGCATAGTCGGTCACCGACAAAATCCGTTTAATAAATAGATAAAAAAAAAAAAGATTTGATCATGATAAAATTTTCAACATAAAATCCAACGATTCGAATATTCTAATTCTATTAACGTTTGACCCGAGCTCCAGCATTGTCTGTTATTTGTTGTCTTGACCCCTCACGACATGGGCGGACTGATCGTGAGTCTTAACTTTCCTCCAACTAAAATGAAAATGAATACTTTTACTTGTCAGCCAAAAGCTTGTAAATCATATTTCGTATCTGATGCTGACCTTCGCGGATTCTGGCATAGATTTTCTCACGTCGAATATCAGACAAAGAGATCGTTTCGATAACTGCTGCACTTGACAGTATCTAAAATACAGGGTTTGCTTGGTAATTTCTACTTAGTTTCACTGGTATTTTCTTGGATGTTAGTAACTTATCGTTAATCAGTTCACAGATAATATTAGCTTTATGTTATTATTTTTTATAAATCGATCTTCTCACACTCCCACCACTATCTCCTTTGTCGCCAGGATCGACAGCGGTATCCAACCACGAAAATCCTTTGATATGATCTCAGGGATCCCGACGGACATGCTAAAGCTAGCTTTATGTTACCATAAATCGCACGCTTTATTACCTAAGTATAATCTGTTCAAAGATGCAATATTATTTAATTCTACAATATGAGGATCCCGTTATAACTTAACGTGAGTATTCGCATTCATCATATAAGCGTTGTATGGCTAGATTTAAATCCCATGACCCTAGGAACTCTCAGTTACAATGCTATAAACACGACTCGACCGAGACATTGACTATACATTACTGTAATATTATTGTGGGCTCCAGTAATTAGTTTTACAGAACTAGCACTTGCAGTTAAATCACTTTGTAATATGTAGAGGTATTGTATTTCCTTGTAAGTCTTCGTTAAATCATAGGAGGATATATTTTGTCGTAATTAGTTAATCAAAATGCGTCATTTGTTGGCTGTCTGCTTTAAATAATATTAATATTTTTTGCCCCATCTAAATTAAAATAATTAAATAGTCAGCTAAGTAAATGTTTAGAAAAAGTCATTAATTGGTTCAAGTTGCTTCTAAAGTTGACAAAAGCTCTTATAAATGCGTTTTCATTGTAAGAAAGTTTTCGTACTAACTGCAATTAAATAACTCTTGTTTATTTCATTCTCTAGCAATTTCAAAAGCTCTATAAATTTATATTCTATCTATTCCAGCTAATGTGGGATTCTAGGCCAGCTGTACTTCCTATACACCTGACTTGACAATTACTACCTACAAATTTATTATTGCTATTATTTTGAATTACGGTGCTGTGAAGAGAAGATTGTCTATTTCTCGCTCAATTCGAACGTCTGTTTGTTTCTTAGTATCTAAATCTATTTCATTACGTTCACTCATTGTTATAGTATTATTGATTTCTGGTTTAGTATCAGGGTTTTCAAATAATTGTATCCTACCAATATCAATTTGTAGATGTAGCGATAAGTAAGTTTTTATCGCAGGGCTGCTCCCTATTTCTTTAACGCCCTTCTGCTTATGTTATTAAGGGAATCCACGTAATGCTAGAAAATTGATTAGTTTCTACCCTCGATAGATCAAAACGTCATCAGTTTATGGGAAGCCATTAAATTTTTGACCTCAGTTATTTCATGAAATAAAAAGGATATAAAAACAATATTATTAACTGCATTTTATATTATGTTCTTATGCCTACATAAACTGCATTAAACTGTAGTGTAATAAACGTATTTAATTTTAACGTTTAAAATATTTTTTTTTTGTATAAACAGAAAGTTAGCATTTTTAAAATTAATGGCATTTTATAAACCAATTTAGAAATTATACATACGAAATCGAAGATTTATAAAACTTGACTTGTCTCGTATAACGGTGGTATATGCGACGTAACAATTGTTAGAGCGAGACGGGAGATTTTCATACTAATTACTTTATTAGTTGCGTAAGTAGGATGCTTGCGAGTCACTTCCCTGAACGTTTGCGCAATTTTCCTCTGCTGACCTTGAAAATTGTCAATTTAGCGAATTGCCAGCTATGTGCAAATGCAGTAAACTAATTTAAAATAATTATCCTAATATGCGAATTAGCATTGAATTTGTTTTGACTTAACAGTGTCTGTTATTTGTACGGCAATTTACGTTGAATCATATTTATTTGGGAAGGTAACTGCTTTGTTGAAACACTGCATTGTGAATTCAAATAGGGTGCATGCTATTGATTTTTGTTAACTCACATTGTGCTATGCGAAATTGGTTCCCTACTAATATTATAAAGGCGAAAGTTTGGATGTATGTATGTATGGACGTATGGATGTTTGTTACTCTTTCACGCAAAAACTACTGAACGGATTTTAATGAAACTTTACAATAATGTAGCTTATACATCAGAATAACACATAGGCTACAATTTTAACCGACTTCCTTTGGTGTATAGGTTATCATCCGAATTTGGTACCATATTCATAAAAGTGGTGACCTGATGAAGGAATCCATAAGTAATCGAGGAAACTCCTCGAAATTTATATGGAAACATGTGGTGACTTCGGTTTCGTGAGCAGTATTCTAATAAGCATTTGCTACCAAAAAGTAAGATTTTGCACCAATGTATAACATGGTTTAGAAGGTGCTGAGAGAACTCCTGAATCTTTATAGATACAAGTTTGGGAGTTTCGACGTTGTTTTAAGAACGGAAAGCATATGCTACTATGCAACTTACATTCATCATCATCATTATCATAAACTATTTTGACCCTATTATTGGTACTTTTCATAGTCTTTTATTATATAATGTCACTAAAACCGCGGGTAACACCGCGGGGCTCGGCTAATTTTTCATAAAGCCTAAGCTGCATGGTAGAGCTTGGAGGTTGTAATTAAATTTGCGGGCGTCAGCACGCAAGGGGCGTTCCTTAAAATCATAATGCAGGTCGACTAGGTGCGATTTATTTTACCTATACGCTTTTACGTTTTTTTCAGAACTAGATTTCCGCAATGTTGGTGCTTTCCCGGGCACACTTAATTTCATCAGAAACGTTTTAGCGCTTAAAGCGTGGTGAGGTAACACAGTCACACAGACACACTTCCAAAATAATATTAATTGCATGAGTGAGCCTTTTATCGTTGCCATAAAATTTCAACTAATAATATCTGCCAATTCGCCCTTAAAATCTTTTTATGTTTTTTTTTCTCATTTCTACTGTTAAATTTGAATTTATAAGCTTTATAGCTTATAATTAGATGTACCAAGCTGCAAGCAGTTAGATGCGTCATAGCGTTCTTTCTCATTAGTAATCGTCGATATGACGAAGTTCAATACTCCAGCCCTTTCCGGTGCGCGGGCCGTGACGGTTCGTCCGGTGTTGCGAATAATTGCTTGAACCCTATCTTGTTACAACGTCTGGGATGGATATTGTAATGATTAATGTTATCTGTCTCTTTCTTTATTGTTATTTTTATCCAACCTCACTGTTTGATACTATACGACAAAATGCAATACGACTCCTAAAGCTTAGCCATATCAATTTTCATCTGAATCAGTAAAGCGGTTTTTGATCTAATAAGTGAATTGATTACTCAAGGAAATAGTTCTACGTTTTTGTAATTAGAACCTGGTTTACCTTTTAGATTGGGTCGTTCTGATCAAATTTCACTACGTGGTTGAACATTAGCCAAGTAAATGAGCTTAATAATATAATCTGCTTAGGTTTGGTTGATATGGCCTCGTTTTCACACCACAAATTCACGCTGTATACGAAATATATTTAATTAGGTACATATTTAGAAACTACTATAAGAACTATGTTTACGAGGGCTGCTATTTATGTATCCGGAATTAAAAAAAGAAACAAACATATATCATTTAATATGGTTTTATTGCTTTTCAAAATATTCGCCGCGATGATCGACACACTTTTGCATACGCTGGAACCAATTTTCATAGCACTTTTTCCATTCTGATTGAGGTATCTGCAAAACGTGCATTTTGAACGCATCAACAGCCTCTTCGCGGCTCGAAAAACGTTGACCACGTAATTTGTTCTTCGCGTATGGAAATAAAAAGAAATCGTTAGGTGCCAAATCAGGGCTGTACGGCGGATGACCAGTCAATTCGATCTTTTGACCCTCCAAAAACTGAGTTGTTTCAGCTGAGGTGTGACAGCTAGCATTGTCGTGATGTAATATGATTCTGCGTTGTCGGTTGTCCTTTCTTATTTCTTCAAAGACTTCTGGTAAACAAATGGTCGTATACCATTCAGAATTAACCGTTTTACGATTCTCTAATGGCACTGTAGCCACATGTCCATTAATTCCAAAAAAACAGGCGACCATTTGCTTCAAAGTACTTTTTGCACGAGTAACTTTTGTTGGTTTCGGCTCATCTTGGAACACCCACACCGTTGACTGTTGTTTAGTTTCGGGGTCGTATGCATAGATCCAAGATTCATCACCTGTGTAGATATTATAAACGGCTTTTGACGTACCACGGTTGTATTTTTTTATCATTTTTTTGCACCAATCGACACGAGCCCGTTTTTGATCGATTGTCAAGTTGTGCGGAATCCAACGCGAACATATTTTTTTTACAGCCAAATGTTCGTGTAATATCTTATGTATGCTCGTCATACTTATGCCTAAGGACGCCTCTATCTCGCGATATGTAACATGACGATCACGCATTATTAGTTCCCGCACAGCATCTATATTTTGTGGGACAACAGCTGTTTTTGGGCGACCTTCTTTATTTTCATCCGTGAGCATAGACCGCCCACGATTAAACTCACTGTACCAGTGATAAACAGTGGTTTTTGATGGTGCTTCATCTCCAAAAGTTGCGGTGAGTTGAATAAAGCACTGTTGTTGATTTAGCCCACGCCGAAAATCGTAGTAAATCATTGCACGAAAATGTTCACGCGTTAAATCCATGGCAAATGCACATGAAGACACGCAATTTTCAAAATGACGCCACAATGGAAAAATAATTGACAGTCACATGAAACAAAATGTATTCTTCAACCAAAGAGTTCTATTTTCAAATGTTGTAATTACTTTTTAAATATTGTTCTTGTAAGTGGCCAGTTCCGGATATATAAATAGCAGCCCTCGTATATTTTAGAAACTATTATAAGATACTACTAGATACCACTATTTTATACGTGGGAGAGCCATGCTTCGGCACGAATGGGCCGGCTCGACCGGAGAAATACCACGTTCTCACAGAAAACCGGCGTGAAACAGCGCTTGCGCTGTGTTTCGCCGAGTGAGTGAGTTTACCGGAGGCCCAATCCCCTAACCTGTTCCCTTCCCTCCCCTATTCCCTTCCCTTAACATCCCTACTCTCCCCTATTACCCTATTCCCTCTTAAAAGGCCGGCAACGCACCTGCAGCTCTTCTGATGCTGCAAGTGTCCATGGGCGACGGAAGTTGCTTTCCATCAGGTGACCCGTTTGCTCGTTTGCCCCCTTATTTCATAAAAAAAAAGAACTATGTTTTGGTGTTTGGTTACTTCCCGCGAGTACCTACCTAAGAATAATAAGGAACTAGGAGTTTTCTTGCGTGAAATTTGTTTACAACCATTTATACATCGGTTCAGCGGATAAAGAGTGAATAGGTCTAGGACTGTAGATTGACATACACCTTCGTATTATTAATTATTATTATATAGGCGTATGAATGTGCGGCGTACTAAGGGTATTTAATAGTCAAGTGCGTTCTCTATTTAATAATAGGTATTGTTGTTATTCATGACTCGCAGAGAGAAGTAAGTACCTCGAATAGCGAGACAATTTGCATAATTTTTCTCCCAATTTGTTTTAATGGAGTTTCGTCTCTTCACTCGTGGTTTGATCCGTAGAATACCAGTAGATAAAATATATCCATGACATTTCTCATACATTCCATGTGATATGAATGAATCGAGCAAGTGATTTGATGTCCATACAAGAAGCGGATATCCGCGCAATCAACTGATTCATAAAGCTGCTGTCAGAAGTGGGATGACCACTTGACCCACAAGTTATACCGTTAACAGAATATTTTGTGATCATTACGCGTTTGTCAATAAAGCGCTCGACAGCACTTCGGGAACATATTGAATGTTCCCTGAAGCGTTGTCCGGCGCTTATTATTTTGTCTATGACTATTTTAATGAAGACACAAGTGGATAACTAACATTTTACAACATTCGGGCAATTACTCATTTTTCCCATATAAAACAAACCTTGTAAGCTGTAACCTACATACTTCATCGTCTGGCTTATATAAAATCCATTTCTTTTTATTTCAAAACTTCGTCAAACCTTACATAATATAGGTACCTACTTATACTCGTAGTTTTTAAATGTCTTCCAAAAAGGAGGATTTTTTTAGAATCATTCTTGTTTACGGTAGATGTGTAAGGTTTTAAGCGTTTAGAGGTATTTTTCTGGTAAACCAAGAGACCAAGTTCGTATGCTAATGTAGATGCAGTGTTAACCGTGGGACTTCGTTGTTAATTAAAACTTCTCGGCTAATTTGTTTTATTTTATTTTACGACTTGAGTTGTATAAATTGTGAGATAATTCATAAAGTTGATTGAATCTTTAATTTTATGGTTCGTTGCTTCCTGGATTTCCGATCCAAACAAAATGATATCTGTAAGTTATAAAGTATAACAGTTTTTTGAAGTTCGATTGTTATTTCCGTCAGTTTTCGTTAGACAGTGGTATCGAGTTAGAACGGTTGAAGAAATTAATAGTTTATGCTTTCTTAGTTGAGGAAAAAACTAGAGTTAAATAATCATCCTTGCAATCGAACTAGATCGCAGGCCCCAAGGGTGCATATTCTTATGACTCGAATTTCACTTCGATTGCTGGCTATCTCACTCGCTCGAACACATGCTGCACATGAGTCAGTGTCACACAGAATTAAACCTCTGAGGCCCTCAGGTGCACCTATGCTGTTACGCACGAGTAAGATAGCGCATTCGAAGCGACTTTAGAGGCATGCAAATTAGACCCCAAAAATTACGTTCGTAGAAAAACACGTGTAAATCCTCGAACGTGAACAAAACGTAAAGTATCGAACAATACCGTAATTGTCGTAACCGTTAATACGTGACTAGTCCACGTAGTACGTTATGTAGGTCATACACGCTGCGGTCGAACTGTAAATAATTTATTACCTAAGTTGATAGTTTTGTCGCGTTACGTAATACTATAAAAACTGTATCTATTTTGTTGTAACGTTGACTGGTTAGGTGCAATGGCGTTCAAATAGAGCGTTTGAAAAGGCTAAACCCATTTAGATGGGTGAGGTTTTTGTTGCGAAAAATGTAGAGTTCCCGCGCGATGCAACGGAGTCGCGAATGTCCTCGCTAGTAATAGTACGCCCTAGAACAATTTGTTTTTTGATTACTAACAAGCAAATTTTTTGTGAGTAGCTACATTTTGATAAGACGAACAACATTTTTATTTTCGAAAAATCTCGAAAGTGGTAGCTAACAGAGATAGAAAGGATTTCATACTTTGACTTGATGGTCCTAAAATATGGACTGTTTTATTTGTAGGACAAGGTTACTCTTAAATTATACAGTGTGAAACAAAAATAAGTGATAATACTTTAGGGTGTGTACGTGTTCCTTGTAGAGAGTTCACTGTGAAAGTAGCAGCGCTAAAAGATTTTTTTTTCACTTTGTATGGGCAAGGGCCCGAGCGTCACGAGTTTCCCCATACAAAAGTGAAAAAAAAATTCGTCTTTCAGCGCTGCTACTTTCACAGTGAACTCTCTACAAGGAACACGTACACACCCTAAAGTATTATCACTTATTTTTGTTACACCCTGTATAACTATTAACCTACCAATATACAAAAAATCAGCTGGTTAGGGTTCCGTTTTAGGGTACAGTAGTCAACCAAGTTTCGTTGATTACAGAACCCTAAAAAACCCTACTTGTATTATTCTAGATTAGTCTATTCAAAGCGTTTTGATAGTATTAGTATGAGCGGGGAAACTGGAATCTGACCGTACGATCTGAAAGCCATTGTGTGTAAGGGCGCTTTCTTCCGTGCTCTACCGTTTGTAATATAATTTCCTTTTCTAATTATAATTCGCTTCCTACTGTTATGCTTACATAACTTAATCTTAACTTATATTATAATTTATAATGCTGAAGAGTTTGTTAATTATATTATTAAGCTGAAGATTTTGTTACTTTGTTTGTTTGTATGCGCTTATCCCAGGAGCTACTGGTTCAATTTTAAAAATTGTTAACTTACATTTATCTAGGAAGGCTTTCGGCTAGATAGCATCACGGTGCGAAAATTGGAGCGTTCTGAGATTGGAGCGAAGAAAAAGAGCAAAATTCTCACGAACTACTAGCGCCTAGTTGTTTATTGTGTGTATTTTTTTACGATATAATTATTTTATGTAACTAAAATCTGATATATAATAATAAGACTATCATTAAAAAGTCTACAGCTGAACATAGAACCTTCTTTTATTGGAAGTAGGTTAAAAATGTATTGAAAGTATGGTAAGGTATTAGTAAAACCTATTGTTAAAATGCAAATAAAATACGAAAAATAATTTTGACTAGGTACTCTACCTTTCTATTACTAGTGATTATTACAGTATGTTACATAAGCATACAGACAAAAATGATACGTATAATATACAATAACGCATGTTTTTGTTTGTTTTTGTGACTGCGTATCTCTGATCGCGGTTAGAGATTACTGAGAAAGAATAAAATTATTCATTCCGCTCATAATAAAATTACGTGGGAGAGCCATGCTTCGGCACGAATGGGCCGGCTCGACCGGAGAAATACCACGTTCTCACAGAAAACCGGCGTGAAACAGCGCTTGCGCTGTGTTTCGCCGAGTGAGTGAGTTTACCGGAGGCCCAATCCCCTATTCCCTACCCTACCCTATTCCCTTCACTTCCCTTTCCATCCCTACCCTTCCCTATTCCCTCTTAAAAGGCCGGCAACGCACCTGCAGCTCTTCTGATGCTGCGAGTGTCCATGGGCGATGGAAGTTGCTTTCCATCAGGTGACCCGTTTGCTCGTTTGCCCCCCTATCTCATAAAAAAAAAAAAGATTTAGTTTTTGTAGAGGTTGTTTTGCGGCCGAGCACCAAAAAAGTTACTAAAACAGTTGAGAAATACCATGGAAATTAAATCCATACCAAATATAAATGCGAAAGTCTGTCTGTCTGTCTGTCCGTTCGTCTGACTGTCTGTACTCTGTCGGTCTGTTCCCTTTCACGCCCAAACCGCTGAACCGATTTTGCTGAAATTTGGTATGGATATACTTCGAGTCCCGGGAGAGGACATTTTTGTCCCGGGAAAATGTACGGTCCCTGCGCAATGAACGAATTGTGGCGCAACGAAGTTGCGGGCGTCGTATAGTAGAGTGTAATGGCACAAATATCAGCTGTTTGAGAAAGTGCTGAGATACATGCACTTCGTAAGAAAGAGTAGGCTTAGGTATGTGTATTATGTATAACCTGTCCAAATTATGTAGGTCTGCCATCAGCCTATCAATTTCTTTGTATGTGTACTATGTACGCGCATGTCATAGTAAAAGGAGGGGAAGTAAGTTATCTTCATTCAAAGGCACCGCGCGCGGCTTGTATGTGTGCGCCATAGTATCAATGCGTCGCCACGTACCGCACACAACAAAATCTCGGCCAGTTTTACTAGGCTGCGGGGCTAAAATGGTCACATTTAGCAATTCCTCTCAATCAATTCAGCAAATGAACTGTCAAAACTGTCAAACTGACAAATGTCAAATCAGTACAAAAATACAGAAATGAATTGCAAGCAGTGTTGCATTTTGCGATTTTAGAAAAATGAATCATATTATGATTCATATCATGATTCTTCAAAGCGACCATTTTAGCCCCGCTGGTACCGCCGAGATTTTGTTGTGTGCCGTACGTGGCGACGCATTGATACTATGGCGCATACATACAAGCCGCGCGCGGTGCCTTTGTATGAAGATAACTTACTTCCCCTCCTTTTACTATGCGCATGTGCTATACATGCGCCTACTTGTGCTAACCTTATTCCCGACTTCATACAATTTCCAGTATTTTATGCATGCCTTAACTTTTTAGATAAGACTAAGATGCGATATGTAAGAGTAAATCTGTTACGATTACCTACTTTCGGCATTTATAACGGAAATGTGGAGTACCATTTCCGCTCGACATCACAAAGATTTAACATAACATACCAAAACTGCATATGTTTTATAAACAATGCTTAGTTAACGTCATATAAGGCTCATTATAATATGAAGTAATTAACAAGGTTTACCGTAAAAACTGCCTATTTGTTTGTCTTTACTGTGAAAGTAGGTTTATGGTATCTATTTAAACTTTGTTTAGTTTCTATGTTTAATTTTTAAACGCCGTTGCACGGTAATTGTTTCAGTTACGAACAATTATGATTATGTCGATTATAATTTAATGACTGATAAATCTTAAAAAATAATTTTACATTTAAACAAGTCTAATATAGATTTAGTTAGTGTTTAATACAGATTAGATTAACACAATTCCTTTTAAATTGGCACTTGACTGAATGGGAGCTGAGTAAATGTTTAATTAAAATTGCGCTATTGAAGTTTATATCCGTTGAGAGTTTAATCGTTACTTATCGATCGCAATCAGAGATATTTAATGATAACTTTAATTTAATGAAGATCATAATATTATTACTAATTATATAACTAATAATATTATTACGTTTTTATTAAACTCATTAAATTAAAGTTAAGTAGTCAGTCACTCTTGAGTGCTGCCGTAGGTCTGCAGCTCAGCAGCCTCTCCATGATAAAAGTTATCCAATAAGAGCCTGTTTCACCACTTTCTGATAAAGTGCCGAATAGGCTATTCACAGCTTTTTTGACAGATTCTCCATACTTCATCTGTGAAGTTAAGTAGTGGATAGCCTATTCGGCACTTATCAGGAAGTGGTGAAACAGGCTCTAAGCATAAGGTGTTTTTATTCGATAAGTACCTCTATATTTCGTATTCGCCCTCGTTCAGTAGACGGCAATAGGATGATATCATCATGTTTTTTTTTTTTATTAAATAAGGGGGCAAACGAGCAAACGGGTCACCTGATGGTAAGCAACTACCGTCGCCCATGGACACTCGCTACATCAGAAGAGCTGCAGGTGCGTTGCCGGCCTTTTAAGAGGGTATACGCTCTTTTCTTGAAGGTTTGCAGGTCGTATCGGTCCGGAAATACTGCTGGTGACAGTTCATTCCAGAGTTTTACAGTGCGCGGCAGAAAGTTACGCGAAAAACGCACTGTGGAAGACTGCCACTCATCAAGGTGATGAGGATGGTATGTTTTTCGCGTGGGACGATAGCGAAAAGTTGCAGGTGGTATAATTCCGAACAATTCCTCAGAGCACTCCCCGTGATACATCCGATAGAGGATGCAGAGTGAAGCAACATCTCGGCGTAATTCCAGGGGGCCCAAGCTGTTTGAAACACTATGATGATGATGATGATATTAATTCGTATTCGCCTCACCCCAAACATTCCAAGAAAATGATCATACTTTGAATTGAATGTAGATCGATATCAATGTCAGTATGACTCACTGATTGTCATGACACATGTGGAAGGAAGTCGTGTATAGAAAAGTGACAATATGAAAAATGTCGTATTGAAATCGAAAGTTGATCTGTTTGTCACATATATGCTGATTGCTGTATGCTTTCTAGACATTACACGTCCAAGGTGGACGAATATAATCAATAGAATCTCATCCCAAACGTGACCATTGACCATAATACATAATATTAAAGGTATGAGAAAAAATATTGGCCGATTATATTTTTGACTGAATTGCGAGTTGGACCCGCGTACGATAGCAAAAATGGCGTTTTTGTATGGGTGGTGGGTGGCCACCATTTTGTTTTTCAACTGTCTAGCTGTCGCTGGCTTAGATAATTTCGTGGCAGACAGACAGACGGACGGACAGACATCGTAGTCGTAGTAATAGAGTCCCGTTTATTCTTTGGGTACGGAACCCTAGAAAGCTTGACATAAGGGTTCAAATTTTTTTTGATTTTGTGTGACGTGATGTAGATGATCTCTTTCACCGTAGTAAACAATAAACATACGACGCCAAAACTTTGTAATTTGTATGATGGGTAAAATATGTCTTTATTGGCCAGACCTTTCCATTTAACACCCACAATTTGGTGTTTGTCAAGCCCTTAAGCCCTAAACTTTCTTTAACCTATTGCGACATAAGTTGCATCATTTTCATTTTCATATTAAATACATAATTCTTGGAGAAATGTGGACGCATGGGTGGGCTCCAAAGTGTATCGTATTTATTTATTGTTCTGCTTTGTTTCGTAAGAGTTGTGTTTTTATGTATGTAATTGATATTATATTGTAAAGGTACACTGTATTGAAATAAGTACTGTTTTTTTAAGAAGAGAAGCACGTACAGTACTCCCAAATTAATAGGGTTGCCATCCGTCCGGATTTCCCCGGATTTGTCCTAGTTTGAAGGGCGTCCGGGGTGCGTCCGGCCGGGTTTTTGAAATGAAGAAGTGTCCGGTTTAAATCCGGACACTTTTGCTGAGAGAAATCCAACTTTTTAACCAGGCAGTAATTAACGAAAGATAAAAACTCGCTAAGCATACACACGGTTTCTAGCACGGACTTGAGTTAGTCAGATTTTTACAAATTCTTGTTCGAAAAGAAAAAATTGGCAAGACGTTATCGTAAATACTGTTTAAGAGGTGTCCGGAGAAATAACCACATTTCGGCCAAATGTCCGGGAATTTTGTCGTGCCTGACCGGCGAAGGGAATTTGGGTGATGGCAACCCTACAAATTAATAATGCGCATGGAAATCTTCGCTCGCTCAATCTATGAAACTTGCATTTTGCACCTTGTTAAAAGATAATAGAAGTAAATATCATATAGCCGGTCCGACAATAAGTGCTATAACTCATCGGGAAGCCATCGCGGCGTTACCGTGGTAAAGTCTAAGCAACGTCAGGCGCCTCTACGTCGCTGCAAAGCGCTGTTTTTCTTAAAGTTAAGTTTAAAACAGCGCTTGCAGCGACGACTTCCGACGCTCGGGAAATACGACCGTTGCCGGAAAATTACGAAAATTTCTATGCGCATTATCACTTTGGGAGCACTTTACAGCTATTTGAAGATAGAGAAAACTGTCTCTCGGTCTGTAACGTAGCGTGAAGAGTCACGCCCAAACCGCTGAACTTATTTTGCTGAGATTTGGTATGGATATACTTTGAGTCACGGGAAAGGACTTGGGATACCTTTCATCCCGGAAAAAAGTACGGTTCCCGCGCGATGAATGAATATTAGCGCAACGGAATTGCGGGCGTCGCCTTGTCAAATATTATAATTTTTAGTTTAGGTAAATACTATTAAGTTCATTCTGTCTGCGTACAAAAATTCAACTATTATGTTGTAAGTGCAACCACACAATAGTTATTGACGACCAAAAAAACTAAACAAATAAGTCAAGTTCAACGACTGTATTAAATCTAATGTCTGGTGTTATTGTATCGTTACTGTATTATTACGTGTAATGAACTTCATTACATGCCACTGTTATCAATCAAAGGGCTGCCATAGATATAGAAAAGGGATTGACCGTTCTAGTCTCTACAAACTATATATTTTCTGCAGCCAATCGTAATTCGTAACATGTTAAAATTGGTCAACAATGCATTGCTCAGGTTTCGTTCTCCAATGTACGGTTTCTAAGGTTTTTGACAGCACTTTGTCTGCTTTTGATTGGTTAAAGTCAAAACTTTACCAAATATGAAAGTTATCAAAAACATAACGTCCTGTCAAAAATCTCAGGAACTAGACTACGAATTGCGATTCCATAAAAAGGGAGCCTTTTTGATATTACTGATAATTTACTTTGTCTCTGTCATCGTGGAAAAGTCACTGTAGCACTTGTGATAGGACATTTGAAACCAAGTTCGGTCTAGCAAGACATATTAAGGCATGAGCCTAATATGTCTCGCCTTCTTAAGTACCTGATCCATAATTTCTGGGGTCGCCGTCACCGAAATCGATAAGGAGGACTTTATTATTTAAAACATCTTTATTAGTAAGAACTAAGAGGGCCAGCCGTGCCAGTCAACCCATTCTCTATATCTATGGTCACTGGTCAGTTTGTGAGTAGGCGTTGCCACCAAACTAAATTATGTTCTTTTTATTATAATATGCACTAGTCTTGTGTTATACACACTTGTATAACATATACATGCCACTATGCAGTGTATTCTATAATATATGGAGTTGTTTTTTTAAATGACACGTTTTTGATACATGTCTGTGGTAATTTGTGGATGACCGGCACAATCTTACAATGCCCAGTTGGTTAATATTTTGTCGTTAGCAAATCACGCTAGTGAATAGATAACTTTCAGTCAGAATCCGGACATTATTTGCCGGTTAGTTCTAAACGTGTGAAGTGCAATCGGCGTATTGTATACAAACCCGTGTGGGCTGGGCATTGTAGGCGTAGGGTTGTCGCAAAGTAGAAAATGTTATACCGCTTTTGTGCGTTTTATGTTGACCCGTAAAGCTGTACATTGTAGTTTTATCAAAACACCCAGTTTTAACAAGAAATAAATAGCGCCAGTCCATGACCATGCTTGTTAAATGTATTTTTTTTTACATCTAAATTGGTATTTTTGCCTTATTCTCAGTTTATTAGGTTTCAAACCTAATAAGGGTATGCTGTCACATTCACGCAATGTAAGAAGTAACAACTAACAAGAAATAAATTGACAAATATTTGCAAGAAGACTTTGGAGGTGGCCTTTGCTGAGCATTTTGGCAACAGCTTTTGTGCAGTAAAGAGGGAACTTTTATGGCCATTTGCGAAAGTTAAAAAAACAGCTGAGCAATGAAAAGTCACATAGCAATTAAGTCTTCAACGTAATTAAATCATTTTGACCGACTTTTAAAAAATCCAATAAATAACATATTTGAGACAACCCTAGCTAAATGCATTTGAACGATGTGCCGACAGAAGATCTAACGATGTTTATGTGTTATTGAGAAAAGATGGAACCGACTGTTAATTGCGACTTAATTTGTTTGATTGTATCGAGTCTTGAATGTGTTTGTATTTAAAATATGTACTTATAACTCTTAGATCCTGTTTCACCACTTTCTGATAAAGTGCCTAATAGGCTATTCATAACTTTTTTGACAGATTCTCCATACTTGATCTGTCAAGTTAATTGGTGGATAGCCTTATCAGGAAGTGGTGATACAGGCCCTTACTCTCTATGCAAACACATTGATAACTGAACCACAATTCTACTTAATTGTGCAATGCTTATTTTTTTATTTATTTTTTATGAAATAAGGGGGTAAACGAGCAAACGGGTCACCTGATGGAAAGCAACTTCCGTCGCCCATGGACACTCGCAGCATCAGAAGAGCTGCATGTGCGTTGCCGGCCTTTTAAGAGGGAATAGGGTAATAGGGGAGGCTAGGGAAGGGAAGGGAATAGGGGAGGGTAGGAAAGGGAATAGGGTAGAGGATTGGGCCTCCGGTAAACTCAGTCACTCGGCGAAACACAGCGCAAGCGCTGTTTCACGCCGGTTTTCTGTGAGAACGTGGTATTTATCCGGTCGAGCCGGCCCATTCGTGCCGAAGCATGGCTCTCCCACGTATACAATTTCGTGCCCTTTCTATCTATCTCTCAAACTACAAAAAGTGTTCTTTGAATATAAGTTGGTCTGACATTCCATAGGCATATCATAATAATTGTCGTTTGATATGAAACTTTTAGCAAAGATATTTAACGATTGTCAATATATTTTGTTGATCCTTAGTGATGATTTACCACCTAAAGGCGCCTCCTTTGTCATGCGGATTATTTGCCGAGCGCGGATCTGTAGGCCTGCTACGAAACCGTTTGGAGAATCAAACAATCGAATGAGAATGCCGCGTCCTGCTCTAGCAACGTCATTTCTTATTTGTTAGAGTAGGACGCAACATTTTCGTACAATTGTTTGAGGCTCAAAACGGTTTCGTGGTACGGCCCCAGGTCCGCATGAAAGTGCCCGCCTCATTTCAGATGTTTTTCCTGTAATGCGGGCAACTCGCGCGATTATCCTCGTGACAGGAAAATCGCTCTTATATAAATTTAGATACAGCAAATATATAAAAGTGACATGACATACAACGGAAGTAAAAAACATAGAAAATATCTATATATTAATACGTGAGCCAAAAACTTTGTATCCCTTTTGACGAAAAATGGGTAAACGTAGGTGAATGTGCACAGTTATAGTTTATATGGCGAAGGAGTGCATCGAGCTAATATTATTTTGAAATTATACTTTTATCATACATTTTTTAACAAATAAAACATTACACACACTACAACACACACACTAGAAAAAATGACAGATTTTTGAGTGACAAGCCTATACATATGAATTATACTCTTATTTATTGTTGAAGTCTGTTGAAAACAAGGTGACAAATTGAAAATGGATTATAGTTATTTTTATCGAATCTGAGATACTATTAGACAATGCTTACACGGCCAGTCTGAGATCAGCTGAGTCCCAGAGACAAGAGTTGAAAAAAATATGATAAAATCAATATTTGTTTACAAAATATAGGTAGTAGTCCTAATGTCGTTGAAACTAAGGTCGAATTTCGACCATTGGGCGATCTCTACTTTTTGTAAATAGATCATTATTATAGCGGTTATAACTGCAAGCGATGTCTTATCCCAGCTATAACTTTGAGATACCGCTACCTCCATTATGGTCCCACCCAGCTTTATCTATAGCTTAAGTGAAAAATAATAAGCTTAATGCCCCAATACCCGATAAGGTCTATCCGAGTATAATTTTGTAATTCACTCCACTATGCCGCTATCTAGGACATAGTAAACTGGTTTGGATAACATTTTTAAATATTTTATGTAATAGTGGTTTGATTCGAAACGCTATATTAAAAATCGCACAGTCTTAATTGGTCTAAATAACGAAACACTTAATCTGAAGAGTTTTTTGTTTGAACGCGCTTGTCTCACGAATTGCGGAATTGCCGAATTTTTTTTTAGTATTTTGGTACAAATAAAAAGTGACTTCCTGTCTGTGCCCAATCTTATATATATAAAATTCTCGTGTCACAATGTTAGGCCGCGCTCTCCTTCGAAAGGGCTTTACTGATTTTAACCAAATTTTATATGCGTATTCAGTGGGTCTGAGAATCGGCTACTGGGTACTTTTTATATCGATAATGCATTTGTTGAATAAATAATCGTAAATTATTACAACTCGAGACTGACGGCGATCATTGTTTGTGCGACGGGGTAGCGATGGACGTTGCCATGGTGACATACTTATTTAGTCACTTCAATAAAATAATACGGGCGAAATACTTTATATGGCAAAGAAACGTTTGCCGGGACAGGTAGTAATAATATATTATTAAGTACTGCAGTGTTTTCAGGATAGAGGCAGCACCAGCACAGACAGTAAACAAAAAGCTTTGTTCGACGTTTGACAAGGTTTTTTTTTTTTTATGAAATAAGGGGGCAAACGAGCAAACGGGTCACCTGATGGAAAGCAACTTCCGTCGCCCATGGACACTCGCAGCATCAGAAGAGCTGCATGTGCGTTGCCGGCCTTTTAAGAGGGAATAGGGTAATAGGGGAGGGTAGGGAAGGGAAGGGAATAGGGGAGGGTAGGAAAGGGAATAGGGTAGGGGATTGGGCCTCCGGTAAACTCACTCACTCGGCGAAACACAGCGCAAGCGCTGTTTCACGCCGGTTTTCTGTGAGAACGTGGTATTTATCCGGTCGAGCCGGCCCATTCGTGCCGAAGCATGGCTCTCCCACGTATAAAACGTTTCTGCCAATGTTCTCATATGACGTGTGCTGTGTGCAGCATGTCGGATTATTTATGTTCTCATAATATTATGACGTGTGCAGCATGTCGGATTTTGGGCGGATAATTTACCACATGTGATAGTGGCGCCCTCTGCTCTGACTTTAGCGTTATATTCCCTTTTACCCGTTAAAAAAAACAATATAATATCGATTATTATGAGACAAATAAAAAGATACTTCCCACTTATAAAAATAATTTCCTAGTTTATGTAAGTAGTCATTATGTACACTAATAATGTACTTTCTTTGCAGGTACTTGCTAGTTGGGACACCCATCTTAATGGTCACGTAAGGTATTATGTTTAACAATACTTATGTAAAGTTCACATGTCTACTGTCATCGGTATAGTTATTAAGGCACTTGCTCACTGGGGCAGTGATAGCGCTACCAAGGTTTGCTTATTATTGTATCCCGATTCAGGGGCCGTACAACGAAACTGTTTTGAAACTCAAACGATGCAATCAGAATGCCGCGTCCTACTCTAACAAACGCGAAATGACGTTGTTAGAGTAGGATGCAGCATTCTGATTCGATCGTTTGAGTCTCAAACGGTTTCGTTTAAAGCCTCCGGCTACTTTAACATTGTACAGCTTTTATTCAGTCCAGATAATTTCAAACAGCAAAACTGCATTTTGACATAGGTTGAAACAATCGTCAAGCGACTGAATTGTTGAATTTTGAGCAATCATATATTTTACCGTTGCCGCGTTGGTCTGGTATAAATATGGTAGTACCATTTTGTAGTGTAGTTATTATACTGATCCTACCTCAAAACCGAGCTTTCAGCTTCAGTAACAGGATTTTGGTGATGGAGTCTGAGACAGATGGACAAATTAAGCTACTACCATAAAGTTAATATACCTAGCGGAATAGAGCAACAATCTCGAACTGTCAAACGAAACCGATATTGGTTTCATCTGTGTGGAAAAATATGTGTACGTACACTTACACAAGCATGATTGAACATGATTTCTATGAGATTAAATTGTGAACGTATGGCACATGCCGACTGGACGTCAAACAAAGAGTGCTGCTGTCATGTATCACATGTCTCTTTTTACCACACAATGTTACTGATAGTGACATCTCTCTTGCTCAGGCCTTTGTTTCTCTATTCCGCTAGGTATATTAACTTTATGGCTACCATAGATTACTTTGACTTTTCCACCATCAATTTGACCCCTTTCAAAAAAGTCTGGTAGCGCCACAACACGGTTAGTGAGTATGGTGCCTAAGAGGTCATTATTCAGAGAAATTAATATTACAAGTATTACAACAATTTCACATGAAATAACAAAAAGGTCGTTAGTGATGTTAAACTGACCGACAACAACTTTCATTTGTCCAGAAAATAGTATTGTTTTAATGTTACGTAATTAAATAATAGTGAATTATAGAAATAAAATATAAATTTAGAAACTAAAAAAATACGGGATGTAGCAAAACAAAGTGATATTTAGGGCCTGTTTCACCACTTCCTGATAAAGTGCCGAATAGGCTATCCACAACTTTTTGACATATTTCCATGCTTGATCTGTCAAGTTAATTGGTGGATAGCCTATTCGTCACTTATCAGGAAGTAGTGAAACATGCTCTTAGGGTATTAAGTATACTGTGTCCCTTGTATTATTGAGTTCACTGTGAAAATAGCAGCGCCGAAAATTTACTTAAATTTTTGTATGGCGTTGAGGCGTTTAACGTTTCTCACTTATATGAATGATTGGTCTCGCGCTCGCGCCACGACCGCGCGCGCGAGACCAATCATTTATCTAAGGTTTCTCATATAAACATGGAAATTAAAGTAACTCTTTCAAAGAAATTGTCCATAACTTTTGTATGAGTAAATTCATAACGCTGGGGCGCTTACCCATGTAGATTACAAAAAAAGTTGCTCTTTCACAGCTGCTATTTTCACAGTTAACTTTGTATAAGGGACACATACACATACCAAAGTATAACCACTTTTTTAGGGTTCCGTATTATAACATTGTATACTTTATTTGAAGATGTTAAAAATGTAGGAGACAGTAAAATATGGAAATAAAGTAACAAGGAACCCACGATACTGGTACACTTAGATATAATATAGACCTCTGTAGGTACATCATAATTAGTAGTTACAGTATCTAATCATAAAACCTGTATCCTCTGATGCAACACAGCTAATTATGAGATGGTGTCATAATTTATCATTTTAATAACGATGAGACCTAGTAAGACGGAAAAGCAAGGAAAATGCACCTTATTGGCAGACTTACGGCCAAATTAGATAGAGCAAGTAGAGTCACTTAAGTGTAAAGTGATGGCTGAAATTCCCAAAAAAAATTTTCTTTATATTGGCGATTTCGCAATGCATAAAGAGCTACCCTCATATGAATTTTTGGTTAATTTTGAGAAGGACATCTATTTTCTTGCATAGGTAATTAGTAGATCATTATAATTTCCAAAATGTACGCAGTTTAGTTAATTTTACCCCTCTTTATGGATGGATGAACATTGAACAACTACAATAAATCTCAAAATATGTCATGGCATGATCTTACAATCTTCTGCAGCCACATATTCTTAACTCAGAAGTTAGAAAAGGACAAAACCGACTTTGCTTCTCTTTTCATCCAAGAATGGATAGTCAAACAACTTCCTTAGTGCAAACACTTTCTAAGATAAGAAAAATAAACCTCCCAAGTTTCGTAACAGTGTTTTTCTGGGAAAAACTAGGTGGGTGCGAAGGTATGTAGATAAGCATACAGTACACTACTTATTATATACATAACTTATTACACTATGTGACGCCAGCGACTCCGTTGTACCAAAATTCGTTTAATGCTCTAAACCTGCCTTTCCCAGAATAGGCGATAACGCCCCTTTGTGGGCGCTGAAGGTCTAAAGGGGGAGGCGGTGTGGGACCCACAAAAATGTCGGTGGGGGCGTTGTGTAGAGCCTTGGGGGTGATATATTTCATCTGGATTCATTGTAAATGGGGTGCTAAAATATAATTTTGTTCTTAAAGTGGGCAGTAGACAAAATAAGTTTGGGAGCGCCTGCTCTATACCGTACCAGTTTTAGGATAATATAAAGGATCCTAATTCCTATGTCGTCTTCTGGGATTAAATGATATTTGGTATAGATATACATTTATCTCTCTATACCAAATATCGGCAAAATCAGTTCAGTGGTTTGGGTGTAAAGCTGGTTTCTCACGCGGGAACCTATAATTTTTCCACTTCAAAAGAAGCCGCGATAGGTCTGATCGGATTGATTTACAAGTTTACTTTCATTTACGTTTACAAGTCAAAGCGTAATTGGTCATATTAATTACAAATTCCTCTTTAGTGTCAATTACAAGGTACATTCTAAGTTTTGTTGACATCTCCCGTGCAAGAAAGTGAGCTTTCTCTGTGATGAAAATTTTCTCATTATCATAATTGCATGTTTTCTTGTCGGATATGTATGTCAGGTTTATATATAAACACGGAAACATATGCCAGGTGATGTAGATTGTAGAGATCTTCTTTGTCGCCATGACGGTAAGAACTGAGATTACCTATGTATGGTCGCCGGATAGAGAGAATTGCCATTGATATTTTGCCTCTCTTACACACTTGCTGCTTGTCTCTTTCGTACGTGCCCGCAAATAACAATAACCTGCTTTCAAGATCACCAATCCTCAAATCAAAAAGTTAACCAAATTAATTATTTGGCCTAGTACTTTAACACCTGCATCGTGGGTATCGCAGACACAATAGATTTTCAATTGTTATGCAGCAGCCGGCTGCCGCTTGGGGATTGATGGGCAAAAGTAGGTACACGTGCCTGTATTCCGGTAATTAAATCCCGCAGGAACCAAGAATGTCTTCATGATAGATACCTTTAAATTTCTTTTCTCGTGGGCTACTCTAGGGTTTGTTAAGATGATTGCTTCTAAGGCAGTCACTATATTTTGCCAGAGTAGACAGAATGATAGAGTATGCCGACTTAGAACTGATGTTGAAATTTTTAAATTTGACGTATTATGACGAAAATCGTCGCTAGGGTTGTTAACTTGTTACCTACGAATTTAAAAACTATGACATATTCGCTGGACGTGTTCCTCTTTGGTCGTATTGTTGTTTGTGTTATGGCACATGCGATTAAAATTGTCAGAATCCAATTTTGAAATCTTTATTTTAAATATTTAAAAATAAATTATATCAGCCAGCGCGAGGCACATTCCGTTCATAATCCTAGTGAAACCCGACGAATTTGACAGATATTGAAACCTGTCCGTCTCTTTGCAGTCGAACTACTGGTCGTTATGTCTATTGTGATTTTGCGCTAGGAATACTTGTCGATGTAATATGTCGTCATAATATAGTAATCAACTGCCAGTGTCAAGGCAGGCAGACCTTGATGATGGTAGAATAAGGAAAAATGCATTGCTCGAGTTCATTGATTATTTATAACGAGCTGATGACTCAGACTACCTTCGCATGATTTGCTGATCAGTACTAACAAAGGTATGTAGGTTAAGTTCACTAACTTACGAAAACAGATCAGTTTTTGCTGAGACAAAAACTAGTTATTCTTTTCCTGATGCTCTTGGTTGGAGCATCCAAGTACCTTCATACCCTTTGGGTTTGAGTTACGTTTTCTTTAGCGCTTCTTTATAGAATGGCCGATCTAAATGTATGTAATGGACATTACACCAGTTGAACGTCAACTTCATACTATCAATCGCGTAGGTCTCTACTCTATGGAGTCTTGATCGGCGATTCTATAAAGAAGCGATAAAGAAAACTTCTTAGCTGAAGGGCCAAAGGCCATAGCCAAAGTCATTTTCGTTAAAAACGATGGCGAAATTCGTTATCAAAATGTATGGGATTTGACATTAGTTTTCGCAAGCGGAATGTCATTTAGCGATGCTTTATGTCAAACCGCATACATTTTGATAACGAATTTCGTCATCGTTTTTAACGAAAGATACTTTGTCTAAGGGGCCAGATTTCTGTGAAATTGAGTGAAGAGAGGTAATTACACGAAGAGACATACACACTTTCGCATTTATAAATAGCCTATTTATTGTACTAATGGTAATCGGAGTGATTTAATGACTACTTTACTTTAATTTGAGGAAGATATTGACATACACTTGACATATTTTCTCTGAAACTTGTCATTAAATCAAAGTTGTCATTAACTGCCTCCGACTCCGAGTACAGCCTTTACAAAACGTTTTCACATCGCAAAGTATTTCTAACAGGTACACCATTTAATTACATATCTTTACATTTAATTGGCAATCTATTAACAAGCATAGACCGGTGTTTATCAACCTTTATTTATTATGCGACCCCCTCTGGTATGAACAAATATTTCGCGACCACCGCCTTTTCATCAAGTACGTCATGTTGATGAATTATCCTTTAAAGTTAAAATTGTCCTACTCATTATAATATTTTTTTAAATCTCAATTTTACTAAAATGTAAACCTCTGGCGGGCCCGCTACGGACGTTTCTCGAGTCGCGACCCGCAGGGGTTCGCGACCCACATGTTGATAAACACTGGCATAGACTGACAGTAAAAGCGGAGATCTAATGAGGATTTTTTGCTATCGGCTTAGAAACGCCCCTAGGTAATAGATTCAGTAATCTATCATTGCGATCTAGCGAAAGTGAGGCCTTAAATAATTTTCGCAAGGGTATTGTTCTCAGTATGAGATCTAGTTTTTGGATTTAGATACACAAACCAATCGAATTTGGACCTTAAAACTGCGTGATTAGGGTAGAATTTTCGAAGTTCGATTCCACAGGATTGTCCAAACTAATTTGGACTCTATGCTCTAAGGGGAAGATTCATTTTTGGTTGTGTCACAATAGCAGGTTCATTAGGGTTGGCACTTTTCAATCGAGAGGGTTCTGTAACAGCGTGAGCTCTTTGTAGGGTCGCTCAGGCGTGATCAAACTACCAATTGCTTCTGATTATGGTCCCATTGTTTAAAACGGGGACATATTTTCGGCGTTTGCCGTCCTACCCTTGTTAATTTAATAGAGGGTGCTATTATATATAGTCAATGAAATGGCGCCCAAAATCGAACAATCCATACTTAATATTATAAATGCGAAAGTGTGTCTGTCTGTCACCTCTTCACGCCCAAACCGCTGAATCGATTTTGCTGAAATTTACAATGGAGATACTTTGAGTCTTGGGAAAGGACATAGGATACTTTTTACCCCGGAAAAATTGTACGGTTCCTGCGCGGTAAACGAGTTTTGTTTGGCGCAATGGAGCTGTGGGCGTCATCTAGTCCTTAAAATTTTTATATGTATTATGTAATTCTTGTAAAAATCTTTTAAATTTTTATTGCAATTGGAATTTCTCTTATATTGGTGAAACTTGGATGAATTGCAAAAAACTTTGTGTTACTTCAATCTAAATATGAATGTGACAAAAAGTAAATGTACAAACTTTTATATAAAGTTTTCAAAAACACTTTGTCACTCTCAAAATTGATACGAGTTTTGTAAAACCTCTTTAGAGTCATCTTATAAAATCACTAGATGACGCCCGCTACTCCGTTAACTCCGAACCGTACATCTTTCCGGAATTAAATGTGTCCTATGTCCTTCCCGGGATTCTAAATTTCTCAATACCCAGCAAAATCGGTTCAGCGGGCAAGAATGAAAATATGACAGAAAGACAAACAGACAGGCACATCACAATATTATAAAAGCGAAAGACACACTTTATGTGGTAGAGCCATGCTTCGGCACGAATGGGCCGGCTCGACCGGAAAATTACCACGGGCTCACAGAAAACCGGCGTGAAACAGCGCTTGCGCTTTGTTTCGCCGAGTGAGTGAGTTTACCGGAGGCCCAATTTTCTACCCTTCCCTTCCCTACCCTTTCCTATTCCTTACCTCCTCTACCCAGTAATCCTATTTCCTCTTAAAAGGCCGGCAACGCACCTGCAGCTCTTCTGATGTTGCGTGTGTCCATGGGCGACGGAAGTTGCTTTCCATCAGGTGACCCGTTTGCCCCCTTATTTCATTAAAAAAAAACTTTCGCTTTAATAATATAAGTATGGATGGAGCTAACATGTAGCTAACTACAATATACTATTATGTACATATTATGTTACAAAGAAACGAACATACATACTTTAAAAAATTAACCCTCCTTTCTTGAAATGGACGTATTGCCTGTGCAAGCATAATAACCCATGTCATGTCAATGACATAACAATATGTCAAAATATTTGACATGTGGGGTGGGCTAGTTAATTAAATAGGTTTAATACCCCGGCCCCCGGTTAGTTATCGCTAGATCTATCTGTTGATATAGTAGAGTCACAGCGTAATAATGGTAGAGTGTAATGACTCGATTATCTGGACTGCAGTTTATTATTCGTTTATCCGAACCTTTGTTTTAGATTCTAATACTATATTCTATTATCCGGACTGCAGTTTATTTTTCGATTATCCGGACTGCAGCTTTATATATCGACTATCCGGTCTTTAGTTTTTTTATCCTACTTCCCGGATTGTATTCCTAAAATGTAGAGCCTATATTATTTTTACATCTTTTTATGATATTTCTGCAGCTATATCACGTGAACGTCTCCTGATACTATATCTTTTTAACTTAAACACATACAATTTTAGATTTCTAAAAAAAATCAAGTGAATCGTAAGTCGTAACATACATGCGACAATTATAATAGGGAATTATACAAATATCGGGGCAGAGGGCTCTACTAGCACATACAGTAAAAATCCGACATGTTGCACACGTCATATCAGAATATTGAGAGAAACTTTATCAAACTTAGAACGAAACTTTCTGTTTAA
Organism: Aricia agestis; assembly: GCF_905147365.1. Taxonomy (NCBI): domain Eukaryota; kingdom Metazoa; phylum Arthropoda; class Insecta; order Lepidoptera; family Lycaenidae; genus Aricia; species Aricia agestis. The sequence goes on from NC_056423.1 coordinate 5,103,722, forward strand.
TGCTGGTGCTCATGGGTGTACCGAGGGGGGGGGAGGCCCCCTGGATCATGTTGACGTCCTTACTAAGTATATTATCTAGTACTTACTTTTATCTATAAAAATTAAAAATTAAGAACGAAATTTTGCCATTTGTTTGCAATGCAATATTTTTACAACTAAAAATTAATAATTTTTTATTCTTTATAAACACTTAACTTATGAAAAATCTGATTTGTCCCCCCCCCCCCCCCCTAACCCCCCGCCCCCCCCCCCCCCACCCCGGCACCAGAACTTGGGTAACTGGGTACGCCCATGCTGGTGCTGCCTCTAGCGTGAAAACATTGCAGTAATAGTATTAGATGATAATAGTCCGGATAATCGAGTGTGTACTGTGATATCGATCGCCGGTCGTTATGTGATTATGTGAATCGCAACAAGTGCCTGTATAGTGTATACGTTTCATTCTTAAGTATAGTTTAGCTACGTGTATATTAGTAGTAGGTGGTACTACATAAAAGTCGATTCAGGAACAGGGCTGTAGCTACAGTCAGATTTGAGGTAGGGCAGCATTGGTTACAGGTAGGGCGGAAGTACAAAAAAATAATCATAATTTATTGATTTCTTGGGTTTTGGTATTTTTAAGGTAGGGCATTATGATTTTAAGGTAGGGCGTTGCCCCCCAATGCCCCCCTCTAGCTACGGCCGTGTTCAGGAAACAAACTGTTTTGCTCTGTAATATAAAAATAGTAGGTATAGATTGTTTTTGGTAATCTGAATAGTAAAGTCCCAGTTAAGTACCGGACCCAATTCTAGAGCAGCGGTTCTCAAACTTTTTTCGCGGTGGAACCCTTTTAAGAAGCGACATTTTTAACAAAAGGAATTATAAGGATGTTTTGTCTTTGAATGAATTGTCTCTATGCTGGTGTCTTGTATCGCTCGCGGAGCCCCAAGCCTTTTGCGGAGCCCCTTTGGCTTTTGCCAAAGAGATATTCGACACAAATCACGTTTATTAATTAAACTGCTGGAAAATCTATATTTTATATTATACTACTATAGTATACACTAATAGACTGATATAAAATGCATAGAAAATTCACTCTCATGTAGACAATAACCATTGAAATCGATCAGTTAGCGCGGTGTGAAGAACATTGTGCATGGGAAATGGAATTGTAGGTTAGTTTTTATGGTGTAACTCTTCCTATTGGATATAGAATAATATTGAAGCGAGCAAAAACTGACAGTTTAACACTTTGTTGGGACTGGTGGGAGATATGATATGATATTTAATAAATAATTAAGTTTTAGCAAAGGCTAGATAACAGACCGCGTAAACACTTCACAAACCTAAGTCCTAACGTTTAGGTCTCCTAGTATAGCATTAATTGAGATTTGAGCCTTAGGCATGTTAGGTCAGGTATATTAAGACCACTTTGTGTCAAAGATTACATGGACGAAAACGTTTTTACTCTTAAATTTACATATTCTGATAGAATTATGTTAGAAAATGTGCTTAAGTTTATGGACTCTTTCTGTTTCTTCAGGTAATTTATTAAAAAAACTGCACCTATTGAGTCAATACTAAATAGGTACAGGTTTTTTTAATTAATAAAAGGTATAGGTAGAAATATGTAGTACCTATAGGTACTGTTTCAAAATGTCTTAATGTCTACCTAGCTTTTATACTATTGTATATTATTGTATGTTTAATAAAGAATAAAGAATTAGTTAAGAAATCAGATGATCCAAAAACCCAAAATAATGACAATTCACACTACGTTTAAAATAAAATAAGAAAACTTCATTACGATCAACAATTGCTGATGAAGGTGTAATCAAAGATTAATTGTAAATGACCATAGACTATATTTTGTTCCTACTCTATAGATTGTCTATATGACCATAGACAATCTATAGAGTACGAACAAAACACGCTCGAAACAAAAGTCCCAAACAATAGTTTCACAAAGATTGACGACCACTGTGCCACTTACGCCAATCTTAATAATTCCAATTGTTTGGATTATTTTCTTATCTGTATTAGTAGAAAGTGGGTTTTGGGTCAGAGGAATGGGGTTTTTAAAGAATATCACGGAACACAGTATAAATTATATGCAGTACATATTCTTCATACAAGTATATTGCCATATTCGCAGGAATGTGTGTGACTTCGGTTAACTTTAGCAGGCAGAAAAATGTATTTAACTCGATTTATGGTTTAACTTAAATCTGTGTTGCATAGCTTAGTTACGCTACTGGATAGATTTATACTGTGTCAAAGGAATGGTCTGTATCTCAGTATATCTTAAGGTTAATTAAGAACCAAATCAAGAGTACCTTTTACGGATGAGATGAAATAGTATAGATGTAACCATAAACAAAATTAATAAAATTATATTTAATTTTTTTTTGCACACAAGTGCCTCGGTATTAATGTAGATTGTATATTATACAGTGTGTAACAAAAATAAGTGATAATACTTTAGGGTTTGTACGTGTTCCTTGTAGAGAGTTCACTGTGAAAGTCGCAGCTCTGAAAGACGAATAATTTTTTTCACTTTTGTATGGGCAAGGGCCCGAGCGTCACGAGTTTCCCCATACAAAGGTGAAAAAAAATTTTGGTCTTTCAGCGCTGCTTCTTTCACAGTGAACTCTCTACAAGGAACATGTACACACCCTAAAGTATTATCACTTATTTTTGTTACACCCTGTATATCTATTCTTCATGTCTAAAAACGAGATCAATACTGGGTATACAGACGCATAAGTTAAATAATATATACATACGGTCAAGTCTTACCACAAAAGATTTAAACATCTATTGAACAGTTGTTTTGAGACCATTTTGTACTGAATTTTTTTTCTAATCAACTGTTTAACAGGTGTTTAAATCTTTTGTAGTAAGACCGTTAATGTTTTGCTCTTGTCTTATACGTTAGAAGTTAGAACTTATAAAGTGGATTGACACACACAGACTAAACGTTGACAGAATTTACAGATAGACATCGAAGTAAAAAATTGGGTTTTTACCCTCTAGGTACCCCGTAATACCTCGAATCTCGATCGTGGGACAGACACAATAGATTTTCAATTGTTATGCGACAGCCGGGTGCCGCTTGGGGATTGATGAAGCGCAATAACAACTGCCGAACATGGTTCTTAACCCAGAAGTCAGAAGATTCTCCCAACAATTAAATAACACCATATAATTACATGGAACACTTTCCTTCATTAGCAAGGGCTTTTCACTTTCATGTAGCTCCAAATCATTTATCTTATATCAATCAGAAAGTTAATAACAGATTAGGAACCTGTCTTGCTGCTTCTGGCTGCCGCATCTTTGGCATAACTGAGTTAACGCCTCCGTGGTCTAGTGGTTAGAGCGTCGCTCTCGACTTCGGAGGTCGTGGGTTCGAATCCCGCGTTGGAAACATGTTATTTCCAAGTTTGGTTAGGACAATGCAGGCTGATCACCTGATTGTCTGACAAGTAAGATGATCCATGCGTCGGATGGGCATGTAAAAAGTCGGTCCTGCGCCTGATCTCTCGCCAGTCGTGTCGGTCTTCCGTCCCACTGGGTTATGAGAGTAAAGGAATAGAGAGTGCTCTTGTGTACTGCGCACACACTTGGGCACTATAAAATTACTCCTGCGTACCTGGTCTGGTTTCAATGAAACCGGCCACCGTCACCGAAACCGGTGTGGGGAGTATTATTATTATAACTGAGTTAGTGGTTACTTTTGCCACCTTATAAAATATTGTTAAGGTGCCCATATACGGGACAATTTGTCGTTTCGATCGATCGTCAAGAAAATCGTCCAACCGATCTTTTGAACGTAAAATCGTTTGCGATATTGCTACACACGTACAATTTGTCGTTCGATTTTAACATCGAGGAGATAAATCGTTACGATAATTGTCCCGTGTATGGCCACCTTTATCCGCGACTTTGTCCACACAACACGTCATAGTTGATCAAAGATGAATAATTTTCCCCGTTTTTTTTCACATTTTCCACCGTTTTTTCGCTCCTATTGGTAGCAGCGTGATCTTTTGTAACCTTATGCCTTTCTAGATAAATTGCCTATTTAACACAAGAAGAATTTATCAATTCGAACCAGGGGGGTGAGTCAAGATCTTTTCTTTATGGAATCGCTGATCAAAATGTATGGAATTGACATAAGACGAGTCGAACGTCAACGTCATATTAACGAACGCTTATGTCAATTCCATACATTTTGATCGGCGATTTTTTCGTTATCGCTTCGTTATAGAAATAACGAAGCGATAACGAAAAAATCTTGGCTAAATGGCAAGTAGATCCGGAGGTTAGCAGTTAGCACGTTCAAACAAAATAAATGTGTATACTTGTGCACTTGTAAGCTAACCTGAACCTAGTATTTTGTAGATCTAACCTATTAAGTGTATAAATAGTGTAAACAGTAAAGGCTACATTTATCAGAGTGTCGCAATACAGTTCTCACGCGTTCCGCTTCGGTCACGGTGGCCATTTGTTCTACTGTATTTCATAAACCTTAACTTTGGGATTTTTGTGGGTAATGGTTTACTAGGGAAAAAATTAGAAGGTGTTTTCTTCCCCGAAAATACTTAATTTCATTGATGGATCTTGAAAGACTCTTAAGGCCGCTATATACGAGATCCGACTGAAAGACTCGTAAGGACCATACGAAGCCGAATCAGAATATCAAATCCGGTTCGGACTGATCGCAGGCCGACCTGACCGGACTCGTGTAAACAACATGGAGAAATGGCTTCAACCTCTTTTCCATGTTGTATACAGAGCTCTAACGACAATGGATATGCTATAGAAGATGATAAAGAAGGATAGATCGGCCTGCGTCCTACTTACACATAATATTTATTGGGATTAAACGTACCCATGGGTCAAATATGTCACTCCATCCTGTGGCGTAAGTCGTAACTATAGGGATTAGAGCCCTATGAGTAAAAATCGTAACGTTATTAATAAAACAATGTATAAAAAAATTCTGACCTTACGACCTCTTGCGCTGGGGCTCTTTTGGGTCGTGGGCCCGAGGCATTTTGCCAGCCTCGCCACCCTATAGTTACACCACTGTACATGAATGAAAAGACATGATACTTTAAAGTAGGGTTAATGTTAACCCAGATTTGAGAAAATGGACGTTAGTAAGGTTTATAACTACAAGCTTTGCCGGGTCAACTAGTATCTTATAAAGTCACTTAACTCCTATTACATTAAATTGGGCTATAACTTTTACTTGGGCGGCAACTACTGAGAAAATCGAAATTGACTAGTAAACAGCCTAATAAAATTACTATAAAATGTACTTTGTTAGTTGTAAATGAGAGAAATTGTAAAATAGCGATAAAATTATGTAAAGTAATGAGTAAGGTAAAGTGTTTTCGTGTTGTTCATTTACTCGATACTCATATTATCGAGCAAATGTCTCAGATCCGACATACACGAAGAGGCGCCTGGTGCACTCGTGTTTTTTTTAATGAAATAAGGTGGCAAACGAGCATACGGGTCACCTGATGGAAAGCAACTTCCGTCGCCCATGGACACTCGCAGCATCAGAAGAGCTGCGTTGCTGGCCTTTTAAGAGGGAATAGGGTAATAGGGGAGGGTAGGGATGGGAAGGGAATAGGGGAGGGTAGGGAAGGGAATAGGGTAGGGGATTGGGCCTCCGGTAAACTCACTCACACGGCGAAACACAGCGCAAGCGCTGTTTCACGCCGGTTTTCTGTGAGAACGTGGTATTTCTCCGGTCGAGCCGGCCCATTCGAGCCGAAGCATATTATATCTCTCGTGTATATTATATCTCTCGTGTTTTCACAAACTGTTAATAACTGCCGTACTCAGAGACGAATATTAATTACGTAACTGTAATTAAATAAAGATTTTGTCATAATTTAATGACGAGTTTGACAGATAATGTCCCATACATTTTCTGTCAAATTCTCTCTTCATTGAATTGAAGTTAATCGTCATTAAATCTCTCTGATGGGGGCCGTAACGATTTTCCGACGCTTTACTACCGAACTATGTATCCACTGGATTCAAATGGTCTTACGTGTCGTTGTCGTGTTAAACAACTGTCATATTATGACACGAATCTAAAGACCTCATTGGTAGCTTGGTCTCTAATCGAAACGACTTTCGAAGTATGAGAATTGTCGCCTTTAAGACGTAAAAGATTGAACAAAGTGAAAGATCCAATAAAAGTTTATCTACAACTTGTAAGTTAACGGTTGTAATTTTATTGCGGTTTTCTGATTAGATTGTTATAAAGTAATTCGGTTATGTTCGTAACACTTTTTAAAGTTAAGTTCTGATGGGTTTCAAATATTTTGGACTTCCTTTATATTTGTATTATGGGAGTATTATTACTGGGCATATTTTGAATCCACGTTATTGACTTGAATATTCACTAACTTAATAGCTCTTCTTCCTGTTTTGAAGTCAGCTAAAAACCGAATTCAAAGTAAGTTTCTCTGGCTTCATTTGATAACAAACAAAATGTAATAGCAACACGTAATTTCTATTTATATTTTAATGAAGTACCTACTAAATTTTTGTTGCTCAAGTATAGGCATGATTAAAATTATTCATTAACCAAAAAAATCTATTGTTCTTGTTTGAAATGTCTGTCAGTTTTAAAATTAGAAAAATAGATTTTAAGAGTCTGTACATCTGAATCTAAGCGGAAAGTTGCGAAACCTTGGACAATCTAGTGTTCATTTCACATCAAAAAATAAAGATTTTGTCATAATTTAATGACGAGTTTGACAGATAATGTCCCATACATTTTCTGTCAAATTCTCTCTTCATTGAATTGAAGTTAATCGTCATTAAATCTCTCTGATGGGGGCCGTAACGATTTTCCGACGCTTTACTACCGAACTATGTATCCACTGGATTCAAATGGTCTTACGTGTCGTTGTCGTGTTAAACAACTGTCATATTATGACACGAATCTAAAGACCTCATTGGTAGCTTGGTCTCTAATCGAAACGACTTTCGAAGTATGAGAATTGTCGCCTTTAAGACGTAAAAGATTGAACAAAGTGAAAGATCCAATAAAAGTTTATCTACAACTTGTAAGTTAACGGTTGTAATTTTATTGCGGTTTTCTGATTAGATTGTTATAAAGTAATTCGGTTATGTTCGTAACACTTTTTAAAGTTAAGTTCTGATGGGTTTCAAATATTTTGGACTTCCTTTATATTTGTATTATGGGAGTATTATTACTGGGCATATTTTGAATCCACGTTATTGACTTGAATATTCACTAACTTAATAGCTCTTCTTCCTGTTTTGAAGTCAGCTAAAAACCGAATTCAAAGTAAGTTTCTCTGGCTTCATTTGATAACAAACAAAATGTAATAGCAACACGTAATTTCTATTTATATTTTAATGAAGTACCTACTAAATTTTTGTTGCTCAAGTATAGGCATGATTAAAATTATTCATTAACCAAAAAAATCTATTGTTCTTGTTTGAAATGTCTGTCAGTTTTAAAATTAGAAAAATAGATTTTAAGAGTCTGTACATCTGAATCTAAGCGGAAAGTTGCGAAACCTTGGACAATCTAGTGTTCATTATGTTATATTGTCGGTGTTGGTTTTGTATCTGCGAAATGTCGTACGGGAGGCGCGGTTTTTAGGGTTCCGTAGCCAAATGGCAAAAAACGGAACCCTTATAGATTCCTCATGTCTGTCTGTCTGTCCGTCCGTATGTCACAGCCACTTTTCTCCGAAACTATAAGTGCTATACTATTGAAACTTGGTAAGCAGATGTAATCTATGAACCGCATTAAGATTTTGATACAAAAATGGAAAAAATATTAAAAATTTTAGGGGTCCCCATAGGACTGAAACAACTGAAACAAAAGAAATTCATCATCAATCATCTAACCTATGCTTGTGGGGTATCTATGGATAGGTCTTCAAAAATCATATTGAGGTTTCTAATATCATTTTTTTCTAACCTGGAAAGTTTGCGAGAGAGACTCTTCCAAAGTGGTAAAATGTGGGCCCCCCCCCCCCCCCCTCTAACTTCTAAAGTAGGGGCATGATAAGTCAAAAAAAATATGATGTACATTACTATAAAAACTACCAACGAAAATTGGTTTGAACGAGATCTAGCTAGTATTTTTTTATACGTCATAAATGGTAAACCTTAATTTGACTTTCATTAAATCAACTGAAAAATAAAAATAAATCAAAAACCTTTTAATTTCATAAATATAAACCTTATTGCTGCTTAGGAACCCGAGACCAGAGTCCAACTCGCACTTGGCCGGTTTTTTTGATCGGGAAATGCCATTCTGCATCCCCGGCAGCGGCGCGAGCTGGACGGAGACGCGAGAGTCTATGACATGCCCTCCGTGACTTTCGTCCGCATGCGAAATGCGAAAGTGTGTCTGTCGCTCTGTTACCTCTTCACGCCCAAACCGTTGAACCGATTTTGCTGTATTTTATGCCGATACTTGGAGTCCCGGCAAAGTACATAGGATACTTTATATCCCGGAAAATAGTACGGTTACCTCGCGATTAACGAATTTTGTATCTACAGACTACTACAGAGTCGTGGGCGTCAGTAAGTAATATTGTGATCTTTCGCTCTATCTGACTGCAGCCTGAAGGCGCGTTCAGACGTGTTTTCTGCGCGTACGCGGTGTTTGTGGAAATGTATGAAAATAAGCTTTATGTAATTAGCATAGAACCGCAAACTGCTATATCGTTTGGGACAACACGCGACGCGCGTTGAATCCGCGCGCCCACAAAACGCGCAGACAACGCGCACGTCTGAACGCGCGTTAACGGCGTGTTTATTTTCCGTGTAAAACTCTGTTATTTGCGAAACGATAGAGGTACTTACTATTTACATTAAACATGGCGCCGGCCAATAATGATTTTATGTAATTTAAATCATACATTTCGAAATGGCGTTAGATTACTTTATGATTCATGTATTATGGTGTTCTAGTTATTTAAGCTCTATCATATTATGACTAACAGCTGCGCTCTGAGAAATAATAAATTATTATTATTAATAATTATTATAATTATCTTTATATAAATCAAGAGTTTGACAGAAAATGTATGGAGTTTTCTGTCAAACTCATTATTTAAATTAAGGTTATCATCATCAAATGTCGATAGAGTCATACAATATTACTACGTGTTACTTGATACGGAGCGGAATGCATATTCTATTCCGCTCCTTATCAAGGTTAGGTTACAAAAGTGTTTAAGATGCGTATCCAATGTTTGTTTACGTATAAACAATCTGTCTTTCTGATGTAAACTTTTCGCCTCTATGTTGTAAGTCTGCTAACATTGAATTTGTCATATTATGCAAGACTGGTCAGTGACATAGTACGAATTGCGTAGGTGATACGTCTGTGAATAGCCAATGTTAATACTTAATTGGCTATTAGATTTTGGCTATTGTTTTATATACTGGCTTCCTAAAGAGGTGGCTCTATGGTCGACTGTGGATAATTATTATACTTGACTGCAAAGGAAGAAGGCTTTTTTCGAATGTAGTATGCTGTATGCATGTATATTCTTTGGCATGCTTTAGGACTTCATTTTGTAAACTTAGTTTAATATTCTTCTTCGTAAAGGCTGTTGTTAGCATGATACTCGGAACACTTTTTTGTATCATGTAATTTTTTTTCACTGCAGTGTATTTCAATAACAATTACCATTTTCTTAATTCGAAGACATCTTAATTTACAATAACATGACATGTCAGCAGTCTTTCTAATCTGTGGCACAAAAGCAAGATGTATGTAAATGAGTTTTCCCTTTTCGCATTCATCAGTTCCAATAGTACAGTGGCCAGTGGCTCACAACCAATTAACAAACTTTTTAAATGGAGCATGGTTTAAGGCCATGGGCCGTTTTTTAACCGACCGTAAATTGGAGGTAGTAAGTCAAATTTTTCATAGTTGTATTAATTCATGAAGCCCCAAGCGGCCACATCCAACCGCGATAACAATAGATAAGCTATTGTGTCTCGTTTCTCCGCGAAGCATGCTATGAATTTCCGTATCAATATTCTTCTGCGAGTGAAAGAGACAAGCAGCGATGAGTATTGTACAATATTATAGAACCGCATTTCTTTTACTTTCAGAATAACCAGAGATCGCCCAATGGTCGAAATTCGACCTTAGTTTCAACGACATTAGGACTACCACCTATATTTTGTAAAAAAAATTGACTTTATCATTTTTTTTTCAACTCTTGTCTCTGGGAATTAGCTGATCTCAGACTGGCCGTGTAAGCATTGTCTAATAGTATCTTAAATTCAATAAAAAAAAACTATAGGTAATCCATTTTCAGTTTGTCAACTTGTTGTCAACAGACTTCAACCATAAATAAAAGAGTATAATTCGTATGTATAGGCTTGTCACTCAAAAATCTGTCATTTCTCATGTGTGTGTGTTGTAGTGTGTGTAATGTTTTATTTGTTAAAAAATGTATGATAAAAGCATAATTTCAAAATAATATTAGTTCGATGCACTCCTTCACCATATAAACTATAACTGTGCAAAATTTCATGCACCTACGTTTCCCCATTTTTTGTAAAAAGGGTTACAAAGTTTTTCGTTCGCGTATTAATATTATGATTTTAACCACTGGGTTACAGATTATTACTGACTTTAACCACTGGGTTAAACTCAATGGCACTAGATGTTACCCGCGACAACGCCTGATTCTTCGCTCCTATTGGTCATAGAGTGATGGCCAATTTATGGGTATTTAGGGTAGCCAATTTATTGAGGAAGACTTAAGGCTACATAGACATAAGTCTTCCTCGATAAATTGGCTACCCAAAACCATTTAAATAATTTTTCGATTCGATCCAGTAGTTCTTGAGATTTACGCGTTCAAATAATAAAACTCTTCAGCTTATAATATTAGTATAGATTTGGGTGGTCTTCAAAACACTAGAGGGTCCAAAGTTGAGAAGCACTGCACGACCGTATAACCTTTCAAGTGCACTTTCAGTCGCGTTGCGCAGGCGCAAGCCAACCTGTCGCGGACCCCGGGTCTAAAGTTCACCACAAATTCACTTTTAGTATGCCACAACAGGTAGATGGCAGATACGGTCTTGGGAGCAGGGAACCGCCTTAGCATTGTATGCAACCACTATAAATTAATACTTTACAAGACGGTGACTAAAGACTTTTTTACCCGACTATGGCGAAGTAGAGGAGGGTATGATTTTGACCTGTATGTGTGTACTGAGTGTGTGTGTACTGTGTGGGTATGGGATGTTCATCTGTTCCCTCGTAACTTAAAAACTACTTATATCTTATGGTCATTAGAATTCTTATGTCTGATTTTTATAGAGGTTTGCCAATTTTGTCTTTTTGTAGTTTTATTTATAGTCATAGGAAATAGGAACAAGAGCCACCTTAACCGTTGTGAGTCAGTGTAGAATTTATAAATGATCAATATGTTAATTTGTTTTGAACAAGATGAATGATTAACCTTAATAGTAATTAAATAAACGTTTAAATCAACCTCATTATAGTTAAGTAAGGGTTCAATTACAAGAACAGCAGGGGTCACAACTTACAACTTACAAGTGCTAATATTGTGTCTAATATACATAGAGAAATCACGACATATTTACTATGTTATTATGTGTAATGTGAATAATTAATCATTTAAATACATAACTGCGCATTAACATACTTTATTTGTATGCAGTAGCACCAAAAAAGTTGGTCAAATACGAAGAATCGATATACTTAAGTGAAATCTACGGTTGGACTATGAAAAAATTCAACGATTCTAAATTTAAAATTTCGCGGCAAAGAGAGAGACGACACACATTGTATGGGTAAGACAGATGATGCATAAATTAATATCTGTAACATTTCAATTTGGAACACCAATAGGAAAGGGTGGAACAACGGTTCAGAGGATAACAACGGTTTTCTTCTTGTCAATAAAAGCTATTAATTATTATTTGAGTTATTGTGTGAGAGCTATAGCTGATCATTTTTAAGCAAATTAGACAACAACGAAAACCATAGCATACTAATATTGCTGAAAGCACTGTATCATATTGTATGTTTTGCTGAAATATTAGATTATAATTATTTATACCTTAGGTACCCCATCAAGACCCATTAAATATTGCGAACAGTCCAGATTCCAGAGTCCCAGAACTAGAATCCTCAGGCTCTAGCCTGGCCCTGGTCAGATGATCATAGACCTGTAGTTACAAATACCAATAAACTAAAATTCCCTTTCTAATAACGTCCTTTACAATAGATCTATGGATAAGTCGGAATGGTATTGATACTTGTAAATCAAACGGTTACTATCTTAATGGTTCCCGTTAAATCATACTCTGATAATCTACTGTTACGCCGCTAGATGAGAAATCTGATAGATATGGCATCTAACTCTCATCCTCATTAGGCTGGATTTTTGTGCGTCCGCCCGAACGCGCGGTTTAGCGGCCACACCGCAAAATTACAAATGTATGTAAATGACAGCGCAGCCGCGCCGCTATTTAAATAAGGGCCTGTTTCACCACTTCCTGATTAGTGCCGAATAGGCTATCCATAACTTCACTTGTTAAATAGAGTATGGAGCATCTGTGAAATAAGTTGTGGATAGCCTATTCGGCACCTTTTTCAGGAAGTGGTGAAACAGGCCCTAAATCTAGTAATTCTTATTACTCGTAATAAGGAACACATACACACCCTAAAGTATTATGGATTTGTTTCTTGATCTATTCTCTTTGTACACCCTGTACAAAGTTGTACATTGTACAAAGAGAATAGACCAAGAATAGGCAATAGAAACCTGAGATTTGGTCACTAAAATCTTTCAGTATTTGGCATTCATACTGGCGTTTCGAGCTATTAGCAGAGCCCAATTTATATTTTTTTTTTATATCAAAGAGGACATTTCTGTTTTGTCTTTTGAAGAACTAACATTTTAAGCCTCCAGACCCCTTGACAAAATTACCAATTCTGTTAGCCCTTTTGGAGAAAAGATTGTTTTTCACTGTGTACTATAAACTCTAAGAAATACTGCCGCGCACAAAGAGACGAATGTTAATTCCTTAATTGTAACAAATGAAGAGTTTGACAGATTATGTTTGGAGCTTATCTCAAAATCTTCATTTAATCAAATTTAAGATTAAAAGGGCCGGCAAAGCACCTGCAAGTCTTTTGATGTTGCGAGTGTCTATGGACGACGAGAGTAGCTTTCCATTAGGTCCTCGTTTGCTTGTTTGCCCCTTAATTAAAAAAAAAAGTAATTAAAATTCGTCTCTGAGTACAGCAGTACCTTATCTATCGGTTTCTTGATCTGTGGAAAGGACATATAAATTGTAGTGCTTATTAGTGGCGGAACAACTTTTACTAAACGAAGTAATATTGAGCATTCAGATGAATGAAATAGAAAGTGTATTGCCGAGTGCGTGAATTTACAGTGCATTATGCAATGTTTATTGAGGACTATAATAATTAGGACTAATAGTACAAAAAGAATAAGTACTTAAAATAAAATAAATAAATTAACGTTTGTTCAACAAAAATTTGAACATTACATGTAAGTACCTACATTTAACATAATAAGAGAAACACGAAACAATACAAAATATACAGATAAATTAAGGTAGGTATTGAAAAAAATTCCATAATAATCTGGAAAGTGGACAAAATATATTTTTTTAGTCCACCTTCCGAATTAATATAAACATTATGAAATTAAAATCCCCGATTTTTTTTTGCCCTCTCTTTTATGTCGGGGGTCAACGAAAGGAAGAAAAAAACTTGTCAAAGTTCAACATAGTAAGCTACAAAACAATTTTACCAAACAATAAATAGATTCTATTTCTGTACGTTTGAGCTACCATAGATTACCACGATTGCGAATCTGTCTACATGCACTTTCGAAGATCGTAAGCAATTTTATAGGCGAATATGCTCAACACCAGGGGCTCCCAAACTTATTTTGTCTACTGCCCACTTTGAAAACAAATTATGTTTTAGCGACCCCTTTGTTGCAATTTAAAATGCATCCAGATGAAATACATCACCCCAATGATGAAATACTCAAAGCAGATATGTTACTACCGCGCGCGTTGTGAAGATTCAAATACGGCCCAATTGGGCCGTCTGTTGTTTAGTCTGCATCGAGCACAGTCACGAACGTGCCGCGTCTTGTCTTACCTAAATAAATTGAAAATGACGTCGTGCGCGTTTCGAAAATGTACCAATTATGACTCAAAACAAAAACAAAACACATGGAATCTCTTACCACATGTCTTGATTGCAATAAATACCTCGATTATTTACATTTTCAATAATTTTTTCGAACAATCTGGAAAAAATCGAATTTTCGTCATAGCTCAGGCGAAGAAAGAGACAGCGATACGATTCGACGTTTAAAAATAGAACTGTCTCTTTTATGTAAATGGTTTTTCGTATCTTTGGTTTCACTTACCTGTCAAATTTGTCAATGTTTGCAATTTTGAATTTGAAAAAGAGATTTAAGCCGGAAAATAGTATGGACGTAACAGATCTGTATAAGTAGAATATCATTGCATCACCCCCTAAGCCTCTACACAACGCCCTCACTTTTTTCTGGATCCCCCCTTTAGACCTTCAGCGCCCTCAAGTGGGCGTTATCGCCCACTTTGGGAAAGGCTGCTCTACACGCTTCCATCATGGAAAATGATTTATGAACCACAAATGAATGGCCAACGAAGAGAGGTTGCTGTAGAAAGTCTTCATATTCTCACAGAATCCAAAAAGTGTCAAACAGTATGTGTAACGTTTTAACAATGGTTAAATACATTTGATGTAATTTGTTATGGTTATCTCATAGTAGAAACTTTGGAAATCTGTTAAAAAGTTAAATGTTACATAAAAGTCCAAAATATGCCTATTGTTTAATAATTAATAGAGACTTTTCTTGGGTATTTACTATGTACGCATTATTATTTTGGCAAAATGTTGGTCTTAAAATATTCGTATCAGTAAATTAAGAAAATATTAAATGGTACCTAATTATTTTTACAAGGCAGCCAAAAGATAATATTTAGTTACATTCCATAGGGAAAACAAGTACTGATTTCAAAGGGTAATATTTTTCATAATATGACTAGATAACGCCCACAACTACCCCTTTAAACGCGCGGAACTATACATTTCTCCAGGATAAAAAGTATCTACATACCAAATATCAGCAACATCGTTTAGCGGTTTGGGTGTAAAGAGGTAACAGACAGACAGATAAACTTACGCATTTATAATATTAGTATTATGGCTAGGCATATCATCCTATTTTCTATATGCTACCATCTGCTCTCTGACCTACAAAAATTTTACATGATGATCTATGGTAATTGGTAAAACGAAACATTTAAAAGAATACCATAAACTATTTTCTAATTATTGATCTTCTACTTGTGTTAAATAAGCTGATTTATTTCGGTTAAGTATAATATTTACAATGAATTCTAGGATTTATACGTAATTCTCTTATTTATAGATTTAATTTAAAAAGCGGCTTATTCTATTGAATGGTAAAGTTAATACGAACTAAGTTCTGAATTAAATAAAGTAATGATTTATATCTGTTGCGAGATTCCAACCCACGGAGTTTACGAGAAAAACTGTAAAAACTGGTTATGTTTTTCCATGATGATGAACATACATTTTAAAGAAATATTTTTTTTATGAAATAAGGGGGCAAACGAGCAAACGAGTCACCTGATGGAAAGCATCTTCCGTCGCCCATGGACACTCGCAGCATCAGAAGAGCTGCAGGTGCGTTGCCGGCCTTTTAAGAAGGAATAGGGTAATAGGTGAGGGTAGGGAAGGGAATAGGGGAGGGTAAGGAAGGAATAGGAGAGGGTAGGGAATGGAAAAGGGTAGGGGATTGGGCCTCCGGTAAACTCATTCACTCGGCGAAACACAGCGCAGGCGCTGTTTCACGCCGGATTTCTGTGAGCCCGTGGTATTTCTCCGGTCGAGCCGGCCCATTCGTGCCGTAGCATGGCTCTCCCACGTGTTATATATTCGATATAATTTAGATTCTACGTTTAATCTCAATAAATATATTCAAATTGGTAGAATTATAATTTTAATTTATAACGCCTGTAATACTAAGCCCCTCCATACATAATATATTATCAAGGAGTTCCATTTCCAATTATTGGATGATTTCGACAGTATTTTTTTTGTTTGTTCCAATTTTTATTGCGAGATGTATATTACTCGTACGTTAAGCAGGTACTGTCATATTCATATCATATTGCTATTTGCTTGTAATAATAGGATTAACCTACTGTAGAGCCAGTTTTGTTTAAGGCTCTTTTACATACGATTTTATGAATACAAGAGAGCATGTTAGAAGACTTTGACTTTATCAGAAGTTTTTGCTTAGGAAATATGAATATAAATATTTCACTCGTTACGTATTTTATAAAACATAGAGTCGCAGCACAAAAAGGGAGCATAGTATAGAATATATGGAACATTCTAACCCGTCTGATATATTGCTTGTCAAAATATTATGCCTTCTCTTCCAGAAATACGAAGGAACATGATACAATGATACAAAATGTGAAGAGATAAAACCAGAGCAGTTTTACCTGTAGCTACTGACTTCCCTATGTTTCCTGGTCTTTAATATCCCCATCACTCTTTCACGGTTACCTCATACACAATATATGCCCTGTTTAACGTCGATTTTCTTTAAGCCCGTGATAATGGTCCTTATGTACCGAAGCGTGGTTCTCACACAATTGAACCCAGACTGGCGAAAGCGGGGATCAAAGTCTGATAATTCTTGCAAAACCTACATGTAATACACGCTTAACAGCAATGACAGATGACAAGGTAGATGTCCAAGGCCGTCTAGCTAGGATGTAGTAACGGTTAGGTAACCGCCACACGATCGTCGATACCTAAATCGTTGCCTCATAGTGTTACAGCTTTTGTCATCTTTTGTTTGGGTTTTTTAGGGTTTCAAGTCGTTTTTGGTTAAAAATCTGGGTCACTAAGACCTTACAAGTTACAACTCTGTTACTGAATACAGCATACTTGTCTCTTTTTATGTGTGTTTGTATGTTATCTCTTCACAACCAAACCGTCGAACCGATTTTTCTGAAATTTGGTTTGGAGATAGTGTGAGTCCCGGGAAAGGACATAGGATACTTTTTATCTCGGAAAAATGTACGGTTCCGAACGAATTTTGCCGCAACAGAGTTGCGGGCGTCATCTAGTTACTTAGGAACTCGATATCTTTGAGACTCAAGACTTTGAATTGTATTTTCAGAGCATTGTCATTTAAATTAGCAGAAAAGCTACTTACATTATAATATTAACCACGACATAATCACTGTACTACTTACATCGACTTATTTTGTTAGGATTGGAAAACTTTAAGGGTGGGTTAGTTGCAACAGAGGCGTGGTTAAAGTTAAAGTTATGGTTATAGTTAAGGCTAATTTAACTTGCGTTATAACTTTGACCACAGAATTTGACAGAAGACGTTGCTGGTCCGACAAGGCTTTAAATGGACGTGGGCGGGGGCGCTGCTGGTACTCGTAAAGGAGAACTGTCAAAAATGGCGTTTTTGTAGTGATGACAGCGTTTGTCCCCTTTTTTTCGCCACGTGCATTTAAAGCCTTGTCGAGCTCTATGGTTATGGTTAAATATCCATCCATTTTTGACTATAACCAAAGATTTGACATTTTGCATTGTAGTTAAAGTTATAGTTTAATGGGCACACCAATAGCTAGAGAAGCTCGCAATTCCTAAATTGGTTTCTCAAAGAAACTTCACAGAGTTAGGGTGGGTTGGTGTGCCCATAAATGTTATTGTTTTAAATACAAGCTCTTAACGTCACATTTACACGTTCAGTAAAAAATAACTGTATCATGATTGTTAATGTTTTAACTGTAATTGTGTGATTTTTGTACCGTTCGCATTGTCCTTGTGTCAGTTTGGCACACCGCACAGACGAAATTTGAATCCTCATTTGTATTCTAACGTCGAATATAACGGACGAAGCTGTTAAAATGGCGCCAAATACTGAGAAGTGTTATTTAACTGTTATTTGTGAAATAGTATGTAAAATTTTTTGGATTCCAGTACACTGATCTGATATATATTTTATTTCAACTTGACAGCTTCGATTCAGTCCACAGCACATTTAATATGTCCTTAGAATAATCTTAGGGTCAATTTATAATAGCGCAGAGTCGAAGCGAAGCGAATTCCCAATAACTGAACACAGAAAATTCAACCTTAACTCCAGAGCGTAACGCACACATTACTTCTGCGAGGCCAATCAGCGTTGGTCGGGCGCATCGACGCGAACTCGCGCGGATGCGCGCGCCTTTTTAACACCTTGACCGAAGTAATAAAGTGCGTCTCAGAAGTAATAAAATGCGTTAACGCTTTGGAGTTAAGGTTGAATTTGTTATATTCAGTTTTAATAATTCGCTTCAATGCGCTTGGACTCTGCGCTAGTATAAATTGACCCTTACAAGAATCCTGTGGCACTTTCTCACGGAAGCATGAGTGTATCAACTTTGTATGCAACCTGTGTTTCAAAATTTGATAATTTGATTCTATTCAAGGCGATAGCTTCAAAAGACCGTTGTTGGTAATAATAATTCTTAGATATCTCAAATAAGTATCAAACGACAGAGTTTTAAAGTTTTAATAATAATAATAATAATAAGCCCGCAGGGCAGCTTGTGGCGAGCTGTTGGGGAGTAGCGACCCCACGAACCCGAGTGCTCCCAGGGAAGCCCCTGTTCTCCATCTCCGGCTTGCCTTCACCGGCCGGCCGGAGTGAATACTGACGGAGAATCAGGCCCTACCTCTGCCTTGCCTTAACCGGCCGGTCAGAGTGGAGTCGCGAGAGCTTCGGCTCGGAGAGAGTATGTGAAGCGTAAGTGGCGAATGGGCGACATGATGGGACCCTCTGAGGGTGCAAATGATCGGCGTTTAAAGTCCAGCGACACCTCTCCTGCCTCAAGCCGCTCTGTCAATGTTGCCGCCTTGGTGCACCGTGCGTGCGACCATTTTGAGAGGCCCATTCAAAGAGTTGGCGAGTCACCGTCTGGCAACTTTATGATACATATTTCTACGTTGTATCGGCAGACGCCATAGTCCTTCCATAGCTCCCGGTTACCCAGTCCACAAGTACCTCACCCCCATAGTCCGGTCTCATTTTAATTTTCCATTCCCTGCAATAGTCCTACACTGGCCGCTGGATCTCCTTGGGCGTACTGTCATAGTGCGGACAGGGAGAGTCGCCGGCTAGTGTCACATTACATTTAGATTAAAACTGTGTTACGGGGCCTCTACGTGTTGGCTTCGGCCCCACGCATGCCTTCCAAAGGTCCGGGATTTAATTGCCCGTGAGCAAGGAGTGCTTAACACAAACATAATAATAATAATAATAATAATAAAGTTTATTTGCAACTACATTAATGTTACATGCACACATACTTTAAAACAAGACAATTCCAAATCGCAGCCGCAAATTGGCTCATGCTCGGCATGTGCTGGTACACCCAGGGGCATATTCAGTGCCGGTCTTCCGCAAGAGCCATTAGTGACGACATGGATATCATTATTAACTAATTACAACAGATTGCAAACGACTAAAACAACATAGAACATTCAACAACAATAAAATATATCTCGCGACAGCCCACGACTAGACTGATGGTGATTTTGTCCTGTTTATAGTTTAAAATGCAAACCAGCCACCAAAGAAGATGCTGATAACAAAGCGACATTTCTTAATAATATTAATCATAATTTACCTCCAACTAGAAAACATAAAGCTTAAAAGTTAAAATATAAATTTTAACTCTATCAAAGAATTCGGAAGACTGTTTAACATAATGTTATATTATGTTGATCGAACAAGAATTCAAGTTATTATGAGATAGCGTACCGTTCGACCTTGTTACTGAGTTTTGTGTTGTAACTAGGGAATGTTATTATTCGACAAATTTGCTATTCGAATAATTCGAATCTTGTACAAAAGTTTTCGAATAATTCGAATATTATTCGAATAATTCAAAATTTTTGAAAAATGCTGAAATTTATGAACAAAAATAATAAAAAACTTCGTACAACCATGTACAACCTATTTTGTTAATACTACGAAGTAAGCAAATCTAATTTTAACTTTTATCAACATAAATCTTTGTAAATCACATAGTTAATTTTTATCGTTAAACACTTTAAAAATGTATATTTTAAGGTTACTGCTGGGCAATAAAAGAAAGGCTGTAAAGTGTAAACCGTTTTCGATCGTAGCACCTTTTACTTTTCTCATGTGATTATGCTTGAAAGAAGTCAATGGATACAGATCGTGAGCGACCATTACTGACGATACTGAAATCCATGACTGAAAGGAGTTTATAATATCTTCATTTTCATGTCTTTAGGCAAAATCGTTATTTTGGCTAAAAACATGCAAATGAATTTATTAGGCGTTTCTAAAACATGGTCAACGGCGACGATCGTATACTCATAAGTTAGACTAAAACAGATTTATGTATTATAATGTTATCATTAAAGATGTGGAATATTCATAAATAATATTATTTTTCTGAAATAAACTTAATTATGTTCTTATTCCATGTTAATTTTATGTTTGATAGCATTTTAAACAAAAATAAAAATATTTTTACTATTCGAATTATTCGAAAAATAATTTGGCGAATATTCGAATAATAAAATCGTCGAATATTCGAATAAAAAGAGTATTCGATTATTCGAATAACATACCCTAGTTGTAACCGGAGATATTCGCCTTATTTACTGCTAATAAAGTGCCAAATATAGATTTCTCGTGTAAGATTATATTTTGTCGATTGTAACTTAGAGTTTTGGAAGAGTCTTTTTATTGGAAGAGGGCTCCAAATAAGTATTTCTCAGTAAATATCGCTTGCTACAAATCGCCGAAATTCGAGATAAAAGTGTGTCTCTATACCTAATTTTAATCAAAATATGTGTTAAAGAGACGTGAAAAATTAACAGAGACACACTTTCACATTTATTATAATATTACTAGATGACGTCCGCAACTCCGTTGCGTCAAAATTCGTTTATCGTGCGAACCGTATTCTTAAGGTGACGCCGCCTTAAAGTAAAAAAATCGTTTTGGATATAATAAGGTTTTAGATCGCTTGTTTTCTATGAGAGGCCGGGCCGGCCTCTCATAGATAACAAGCAATCTAAAACATATTATCCAACACGGTTTTTTACTTTAACGCGGCGTCACCTTAAGAATACGGTTCTTACCACCAAAAAACCAGAAATATATTTCATTACGGCTTAGTATATTATGCTTGAACTAATCTATACTTGGTACTACTAATATATATTCTGTGTCTATACGTACAAATTTTGGAAGCTTAAATCACTCTTTTCTGTTGTCAAAATTAGAATCCCTGTTTTTATAGAGATCTTTTTCATTAATTATTCTGTGTTACAAAAGTTGACCAATCGTGTTATGCTATGGGTAATTGAAAGATAAAGACATGATGAATAGTGTCAATGAACTTTAATTTCTCCTTCTCCTTTCCGTGAACTAAAAGTATATCCATACCAAACAGATAAATCGGTCCAGAGGTTTGGGCATGAAGATGAACAGACAAACACTTTCCTATTTCAAGACCTAAGAATGGCCTAGATAAATCTAGATACTAAAGTTACTCGGTCTGAAAATCCTTTATTCAAGTACTGGGAAAGAATAGGTGTCCGATGACTGTGCTTGTTACTAAACTCGTCGCTGGACTCGCATTCACATAGAACTAGTTTGTAATACAATATGTAACACTAGTAGAGCAGCCGGACCGAATAAATGTATGAGAGTGTAGATCATAAAGTTAATATACCTAGGAGAATAGAGCAACAATCTCGAGCTGTCAAACGAAACCAAAATTGGTTTTCATCTGTGTGAAAAATATGTGTACGTATACACTTACACAAGCATGATTGAACATGAATTCTATGAGATTAAATTGTCAACGTGCGGCACGTGGCGACTGGACGTCATGCAGTGTTAATGATAGTGACATCTCTCTTGCTCAGGCCTTTGTTTCTCTATTCCGCTAGGTATATTAACTTTATGGTGTAGATATGGTAATGTAGAAGAAATATTATATACTAGCACTAATTAATATTATACCATATAATATTTTAAATCTATTTAGTGTTAGCATACAACGTGACATTTTAGTGGTTGTTTTCCCTCAGCAGAACGATTTACCTATAGTAGTACTATCGAGTTATGCAAGTTATTTTTTGAAAATTATAAACATTTTGTATGATGTACTATGGCAAGTGGTAACTTTATGGCGATAGGCGCGAGCGGCTATGACCCGGCCGAATTTTATATAAGATTTTAATATTAAAAAACTTCACAAATCTGTTGTACTACTAAGATAGAATCATTTTACTGCGCGAAAACAACCATTAAAATTTGTATAATATTCTTAGCTATTCAGTCTCCTAGATCCATAAATTGTATCACAAATTTTTAACTGAGGGTTAATTACTGAAGAGTTTAAGCGACAATTATTAGAGTTAATAAAAAAATCTTGATTTCATTAAAGTTAGGTAACAATTAGGCGTCTATGAGTACGGCCCATACTTTATTGTTGTCATTATAGGTGAACCAATTTTCGGTTTTCCGCGGGGCTAAAATGATCACATTTAGCAATTCCTCTCAATCAATTCAGCAAATTGTCAAAACTGTCAAACTGACAAATGTCAAATCAGTACAAAAATACAGAAATGAATTGCAGACATATCATATTAAGATTCATATCATGATTGTTCAGAGCGACCATTTTAGCCCCGCAGACTTTTGACCAATCAGACATTAATTGACGTTCGTCTTTTGTTTTGTAAGAATATCATCGTCTAGTTTTATAAAGCCGAGACTGCATCGTAATAATTATAACTAGGGTTACCATATACAAATTTCAAAAGTCCTGACAAAATTCCTGATTTTCGGCCAAAATTCCTTACAAGAGCTATTTATTTTCCGGCCGCATTCCTGACATAAGTCTAAAATTCCTGACATGTCAGGAAAATTCCTGACATCTGGTCACCCTATTATAACGAAACTGTTTTATTATTTTTGGAGCGATCTAGGATTTTCATATTCTATACATCATTGTCATCACTTCTGTATTCTCTTTCTCCCACCTCTCCAAGTTTCACAATCTCGATTCTCGACCAACGTGAAATATTATAGTATCACCATAATAAATCCGATAGAAAATTTATTGATCTGTACACTACTGTCAATGCTAATCTTGTAAGTAATGCACGCTGTGAATCATATCACAGTCTAATATGTATACAGTAGTCAATCTTAGTACTATACCGTTCGGGTGCAGGCGTATACGTGACTTTAGATAACTTTAAAGAGCAAAATCGCGGCATGAATTTCATATCGTGGAATAACTCAGCCTTGACTTTGCTCAACACAACACTTACTTTCAGTTATTTAAAAATCATGCTAATGTGTGCGTGTATTTGATAGAAACTTGTGTCGATGGCAGAACAAAACATAACTTATTTAGCTGGTTTTATCTCGTGCTGACCGCTGACCATCTCCGGGGTACAAGAAAATATTGTATAAAATTTGCGCTGACGCGTTATTCAAAAACTATTCCTAGAATTTATACATTTCGGACCATCAGTGCCGACGGTGCGCGTGCGGTCGGCGTGGTCTCACGCCGCGCAACATTTAATACATACTCAAATTTAATTTAATTATTAATTGACATGAAATGTATAGTTTAAGTCAAAATCTTCAATAATCTTGAGTAATAAATTGATAATCATTAAATCTCTGAGCGAGGCCGTCCGCCGTCGCCCGTGAGCCTTTGTGTTGCACAGAACTGAGTTAAGCTACTGTTTAATATTGTGATGATGTTATGAAATGGCCAGTGGTGACTGGTGACTCATCTAATATGCATTCCGGCTTTCATGTCCAGTCATTATGGTTATCATCAGCTGTTAACATAGGAAACTTGATGAAAGAAGTAGGAAGTCTTTCCTTAAGAGGAGTCCACACCGCCGTTTTTCTATACCAACGTTTTCCCCTGTTTCCTCCCGGGATAATGCCGGGAGAGTTATGATTATTTTTCTGAATATCTATGGCCACTATTAGCATGTCCCTATGTTTTCTTTTTTTCATAATTTTATTATTAAAATAGATAAGAACGTCCGAAAACCCAAAAGATGGCCAGATTTTCCTCTGTGTTCAAACACCCAGAAAATAAAACTGGCTAAAATATTAAAAAAAATAAAATATAGGAACACAGCTCAAGCCTTGCTTTAATTCTTAATGAAAAAAGTACTTAAATCGGTTAAGTTTTGGAGAAGGAATCAGCGGACAACGAATCGAAGATTTTCTGTTCTTTTATTAAAACTTTTGTCGTGTTGTCTCTATCGCGCTCTGCGGTGGGAGACTTGAGATTGGTGAGACAGCAATACATTTTCAAATACCTAATTTCAATTTCTCTCGCCCTTGATGTATCCTCTTAAGTTTTCTATAGATTTATAGAAGATAGTTCAATTTGCTCCTTGCTGGTATTTTCGTCTTTACTTTAAACTACGAGTATAACTAACTTTAATTGGTACATTATTATCATTAAATTAACATGATAAAATGATGTTAGCCATGTTAAGGTATTTATGAACTACGTGATACTTTTTTTGTGATTTTTAGATTTTGCTCGATAAATTACGTTTGGAGAAGACGCGGTCTTAGAAAATTATGCCAAGCCTCTTCTTCAAATGAGATTGATGAAAATTGGTGTCCTATTTGCCTTACATAATTTATGAACAACCAAAGACGTTTTGTCAATAATTTAGAATTTAAATCTTAAAACTCTATCGTTCTCTAACAAACCATCAAAGTTATTTAACGCAGTTATAAATGCCGTCAAGTCACGGGCACTTGCCTCAATGGAGTACGCATGTTGAATAGATATGACTGTCAGGTGACTTGTTCCTTTTGTCGGTTTTTTGCGGTCCGATCATTGATACATCGAGTTTTTTGATGCTTAAATGTTTCATTCTTGCGCATTGAGTCATTTTGCTTTTATACCTTTTATGTCATTTTTCTTTTTAAAACGACATGGTCTACTGTATATCATTTATAATACGATGGTTAAGAAAGTTAATGTGAAATTAACGAGAATTTTGCTTTTGTTACAGGTAAGGCGACAATATGAACTTCGGAATTCTGAATTACGTACTGATTGTCGAGTCTTACACGTCAGATGATGGACAAACGCAGGTGATCAGGGATGATAATCGCTTTAACACATCAATCCCCAAGCGGCACCCGGGTGCCGCATAACAATTGAAAATCTATTGTGTCTGCGATTCCCACGATCGAGGTATTGCCAATAATCGACGGCGATAGAGCAATTACTATACTCAGTCTACTGTATTGATTATAGACTATAAAGTATATACTAATATATTTTTATCACGTACGTAATGATAGCAATGGATAGTAGATACCTGTTGACACACAGATGTTATCTGGTTTCTATCGCTGATACGACAAACATCACCAAGTAGGGATTGGGTAATTGCTCTGGAGAAAATGATTTCTATCTTGAGATCCATGTGTGAACTTCTAAGTGTGCCATCTTTTCTAAGTTGGATAATGTGATGCAAACTTACAATTAGAGAGATTTTTTTTATTTATTTATTTAAATCAGGCTACGTAGGCCCATACAATATATAACTTAATCTTAATAACTACACTTTATCACGAATTAACGGCGACGTGACGCTCGCTTCATTAATGATTACGTTTGTTTAATAGAGTTTTTGGTTAACTCTATACATTTCTGTCAAATCCTTTATTAAAAATTAATTGAGATAATTATTACTTATTAAAGCTCTCTGATTGTAGCTGTTATAAAGCTTAAACTTAGTCCTTAAAACTATCATGTTTTGCGAATTATGTCTTTACCAATAATCTCTATTTCCCAAGCTACACATGACATCACACACACACACACACACACACACACACACACACACACACACACACACACACACACACACGAGTAAAACTACACATAAACCTAATTGAAAAACCGCCTTTACTTTGCCGTTGGTAGAACTCTATCTCTTTACTTGATACTAGATGACGCCCGCAAATCCCTTGCGCCAAAATTAGTTTATCGCGCGGGAACCGTACATGTTTTCGAGATAAAAAGTATCCTATGTCCTTTCCAGGGACTCAAAGTATCTCTGTACCAAATTTCAGCCCAATCGGTTAAGCCGTTTAGGCGTGAAGAGGTAACAGTTAGACAGACAGACAGACACACTTTCGCATTTATAATATTAGTATGGAAAGTATGGAATATGGATTATGAGTCTGCAAACAAGATAGTGAATATTTTTGCTCTATTTTATAATTACTAGAGATCGCCTAATGGTCGAAATTCGAGTAGTTTAGTTTCAACGACATTAGGACTACTACCTATATTTTGTAAAAAAATATTGACTTTATCATATTTTTTTCAACTCTTGTCTCTGGGACTCAGTTGATTTCAGACTGGCCGTGTAATACATTGCCTAATAGTATATAAAAAAACTATAATCCATTTTCAATTTGTCACCTTGTTGTCAACAGACATCAACCGTAAATAAAAGAGTATTCGTATATAATTCGTATGTGGCGTGTCACTCAAAAATCTGTCAATTTTCCTAGTGTGTGTGTTGTAGTGTGTGTAATGTTTTATTTGTTAAAAAAATGTATAATAAAAGCATAATTTCAAAATAATATTAGCTCGATACACTCCTTCACCATATAAACTATAACTGTGCTAAATTTATTTCACCTACGTTTCCCCATTTTTCGTCAAAAGGGATACAAACTTTTTGGCTCACGTATTAATATACAGGGTGTAACAAAAATAAGTGATAATACTTTAGGGTGTGTACGTGTTCCTTGTAGAGAGTTCACTGTGAAAGTAGCAGCGCTGAAAGACCAAAAAATTTTTTCACTTTTGTATGGGCAAAAGTGAAAATTTTTTTTTGACTTTCAGCGCTGCTACTTTCACAGTGAACTCTCTACAAGGAACACGTACACACCCTAAAGTATTATCACTTACTTTTGTTACACCCTGTATAGATTAGTTCTGAAATTCCAGAAATATATTAACTTTATTCTCGTTACAGCCAATAGTTCTGTAATTCCAGAAACATATTATTACCTTTATTCTCGTTACAACCAATAAAGTTTTGTATAGTAGCACAGTTACATTTGCATAAAGAAGCTATAAGTTTGGTAACGAACTAATTTCGAATTCGACAGGTGTTGTCGCGTGCCACACAGCTATTGAGTTGTCGAAACCACAGTAAAGAACAGTACAGTAAAGTAACTCTGGTGTTTGAAATGAAATTGGCACTTATGACAGAATAGTGAGGAGCCAAAATAAAACAGGGACAAGCAGAGATAAAACAATTTCTATTACATTATATTTTATTGCAACATGAATTGTCCAATCAATGACATCGAAAATTTATTAGATTTTTTTATCCTGAAATCGGACAGAATCAACCAAGAAACAAAGCAGTTATAATGTTGCATTAAAAAAGTAGATCCTGGTTTCTGATTTATGCGAGTGTAACGTGATAATACATTTTAGTTTTTACTGTCTAAAGTATGTGTGCGTGCACCGATTAAATAACCTACAATTATTGTAACCAAGTGTGATAATAGTCTACTGTATATGTTTACATTCTGCGGTTGTTGACTGCCGAAGCGAAATACCTCAACTGGTAAAGGTTTAACTTCAATATTTAAGTCATCATCAACAACTACCATCATTACTAACGTAAAATCTTCGTTGTTCGAGCGATAAAGAATCATTTTGTGGTTTGCATGGTTACCGTTGCTTCAGTTATATAGAACTTTTTATCAACTACATATTAACGAGAAAATGAGACAGGATTTTAACGGATGCCCAATCCCCTACCCTCCCCTATTCCCTTCCCTTCTCATCCCTACCCTCCCCTATTACCCTATTCCCTCTTAAAAAGGCCATGCTTCGGCACGAATACGAATTTCTCATAGAAAACCGGCGTGAAACAGCGCTTGCGCTGTGTTTCGCCGAATGAGTGAGTTTACCGGAGGCCCAATCCCCTACCCTATTCCCTTCCCTACCTTCCCCTATTCCCTTCCCATCCCTACCATCCCCTATTACCCTATTCCCTCTTAAAAGGCCGGCAAGGCAGCTCTTCTGATGCTGCGAGTGTCCATGGGCGACGGAAGTTGCTTTCCATCAGGTGACCCGTTTGCTCGTTTGCCCACTTATTTCATAAAAAAAGGGTTATTTAAGAACTGTAAGTACTCAATTAAAGTTTTTAAAGTTGTGAATTAGATAATAATTTTGTGCAATAACAGTGAACCCTTTATACGAACCAGTAAATTATTTCATAAATTTAACTTCCTGCAGTTAAGTCTTTAGTGTTTTATTGCTTAATTGGTTAGATCGCTAGTTAGTAGGTGTTAGTTAGTTTATACATTTACTTCGCAGTCAAACCTGTTGCTAGGAGTTAGAGCCGTGTTTATTTCCTATTGCAGTTTCATTGCTGTTGCATTTGTACTTCTATTTTGTATTTTTTTTTATGAAATAAGTGTCGCCCATGGACACTCGCAGCATCAGAGGAGCTGCAGGTGCGTTGCCGGCCTTTTAAGAGGGAATAGGGTAATAGGGGAGGGTAGGGGAAGGGAGGGTAGAGAAGGGTATTAGGGTAGGGGATAGGGCCTCCGGTAAACTCACTCACTCGGCGAAACACAGCGCTAGCGCTGTTTCACGCCCGTTTTTTGTGAGAACGTGGTATCTCTCCGGTCGAGCCGGCCCATTCGTGCCGAAGCATGGCTCTCCCACGTATAATTTAGTCTGTTTTTATTAATTTTCATCTAAATGTTAATAAAACACAGTATGGGATGCTGCTAAAGGTGAATGGATGATAATAATATTTTAATATTTTTACCGATACTCAGAACTAGACAGTGCGCAAACAAAATTTCATCAAAATCGGTACAGTCGTTTCGCAGGAGTTTGGCAACCAACACCGCGAAACGAAAATTTTATTTGCTAGCCGACAGACGTTTTCCTGCAGCACCGTCTGCCGAGCTGATAGAGAATCTAACTAAACCATCTAGGGCGCTACCCAAATACAAAAATATCATTAAAATCGGCCCAGCCATTTATAAAATGAAGCCTACCAACAAACAAAATCAAAGGATAAATGTTTCGATTGACACAGAGTTGGACATAATCCTAATCCAATATGTAAAATAACGTATTCTGTTACATTTATAATATGTAGGGTAATACCGATTAATTATGTATCCTATTTTACTTAATAAGCCTATTTAATTTTGTTTTGGGCAGTGTAAATAATAGAGAAAATAATTAGTAAAATATTATAGGAAACATGGAAAGAAAATCTTATATCTTATGCTTTAAATCAGGCAGTTTCTAGAGGTTTTAAGGAAAAAAATCGAGTAGTTTTATCATATTTTGAAAAACCACAGATTTCCTCTGTATGTTTTTTTGGTCAACTTAAGCACTGTAACTAGTAAGCATTGTAACTTGTAAGTAATATTTAGGTAATTAGAACCTGTATCTAAAACTCTTTAGATAGATTTCAATGTAAACTGCATGCTAAATAATTGTTATTCAACTCCCGTTCTCTACATAGTATCTAGAGACATGAGTCCCTTAAGACATACTGTAATTACTAATTAATGTTGTCCCTGCTGAGAATTCGCCACTACTATCACAGTATACAGTTAAGTATATTATTATAATTATAGCTCCTATACCGGTTTCGGTGACGGTGGCCCGTTTCATTGAAACCAGGCCAGCTACGCAGGAGTAATTTTATAGTGCCCAAGTGTGTGCGCACTACACAAGAGCAATCTCTATTCCTTTTCTCTCATAACCCAGTGGGACGGAAGACCGACACGACCGGCGAGAGATCAGGCGCAGGACCGACTTTTTACATGCCCATCCGACGCATGGATCATCTTACTTGTCAGACAATCAGGTGATTAGCCTGCATTGTCTTAACCAAACTTGGAAATAACATATTTCCGGGAATCGAACCCATGACCTCCGAGTCAAGAGCCGCGATCTATACCACTAGACCATGGAGGTCTAGTGGTATAGAGCGCGGCTAAAATATATTATAATAATACAGTAGTCAGTATACTTACTTACTAGACCGCCATTGGACGCACACAATTAGCACCGTAAGTTTTATATAACCTTAGAGGGCAGCAAGTA
Organism: Aricia agestis; assembly: GCF_905147365.1. NCBI lineage: Eukaryota > Metazoa > Arthropoda > Insecta > Lepidoptera > Lycaenidae > Aricia > Aricia agestis. The sequence continues at coordinate 5,134,089 of NC_056423.1, forward strand.
TAGAATAGTGATAATAAGAAAGGGATTCTAGATGTGGCAGAAACCCACTTTTCGTTTATGAAATCTTGGCCGCGATTCACGAATTGTAATTTGACTCGGATTCGGAAACTTCACCGCGCGACATTCAATAAACGCTCGTCGCGCCAATGACCCCACGCAAAGTTTCCGAATCCGAATCGAACGGACATCGTGAATCAGCCCGCTGAAGTCAAAACTTCTCTGGCGCTACATTGCTTGAATTTTTTTTCACGAACACGGCTGAGCTATGCCGAACTAGAACTCTACTTTTGCCTACACCTTAACACCAACAACATAAGGATTAGAATTGGAAGAAGCACCTGCGTAACGGCGTAACAAGCTAAACGCATGCTCATTTGGTATTCATAATTAGAGGTACCTAACTAACCGTAACCAATAAACAAGTTCGCGTGCGGGAACCCCAATTCGGTTTGACTACTGCTGGTAATATTTTACTATGACGTTTATGGAGTTCCGTGGATACCTGTCTGTGAAAGGTTCTGTACGTACTAGGAGACAACAGTAAAGCCCATAATGCACCTGTAATTCCTGTGGTGATAAAAAGTGTGATTGTTTGTCTGTCTATTACCTCTTCACGCTTAAGCTGCTAAACCAATTGTGCTGAAATTTTGTATGGAGATACTTTGGGTCCCGAAAAAAAAACAAAGGATACTCTTTATGCCGGAAAAATATACAGTTCCCGTCACCCGTGTGCTAAACGAATTTCAGCGCTCTCCGATTTTCAGCAGCTGCTATAGCCAGTATTTTGTCTATAGGGTCTTGTTACACCTACCGAGTAAAGTGCTGAGACAGTGCTCGGCCAATCAAACTGTCTGTTTCACAGAAACAAATCAAGATAGAACGGCGACGCGCGTCCGTTGCTAAGAAATTGCTCGTGTCAGTTTTTGCTTTGCTTTTAGTTAGAACAAATAACTTACCCGTGGCAAGTAATACCTGCATTCAAATGCAGGTATTTCTTGCCACGGGTAAGTTAGTTTTGACCGATTCACTTTCGTACTTCTGCTTTTACAATTAGACACTGCACAATGAGGCATTTTTGCACAACCACTCCGGTGTAATCAAGTCGAGACGTGCGCGCTGACTGAATGAACGTTCAACTAATCTTGCACGACAGAGCAAGATTGCAACACGCGTACTCCACCCGCTTATCTATCTTGATTTATTTCTGTGGTCTGTTTGCACTGTCTCGCCACTCTTAATAGGTAGGTTCATCAGGCCCATAGGTACCACCGTACTATAGGATAGAGTATAGACCATGATAGGATTGGCAGACATTTTTGGTGGAAGTCCGGTCCCTCGTGAGGTAGACGGGCCGACCGCGCAGGGTGTCCTGTGTTAGACAGATCCAGGACATCCCTCCGCATACGGCTGAAGGCAAACCGTAGGTGGTTTAAGGAGGTAAGAGTCCCACATACCCCCGGGGTGCTTCAGCTTAACTGAGCCACTTTCCCAACCCGGGGCACCCAAAAAAAGGATTAGCAGACATTCAGGAAGGCAAAACAAGTAAAACTACCGTACAGTATATTTCTTCGATATCATGTAGCGGGGCTAAAACGGTCACATTTAGCAATTCCTCTCAATCAATTCAACAAATGAATTGTCAAAACTGTCAAACTGACAAATGTCAAATTAGTACAAATTACTAGACATGAATTGCAAGCGGAGTTGCATTTTGCGATTTAAAAAAATTAATCATATTATGATTCATAACATGATTCTCCAAAGCGACCATTTTAGCCCCGCTGGTCTTAATTCTAGTACCCTGATTCTAAAACCCCAGACAATTTTTTTATAAGTTTGACGTGTCTGTATGTCTGTCTGTGTGTGTGTCTGTCAGTGGCATCGTAGCATCCATACGGGTGTTCCGATTTTGATTAAGTTTTTTGTTTTGTTTGAAAGCTGACATGATCTTTGTGTTCTTTAGGTACAATTAACCACCATTAATTCTTAATTTTACCACACTTTATCGTATATTATTCCGCGTAGTGCGTACACACCTCAGCAGTAAGCAGTAATATGAAAACGTGTTAATTTTCAGGTCAACGTATCTAATACTGGGTGGTACTACTGAGTTCTAACTTCTAAGTGGGACTTGCCACTCGGTATAATCTATAAATTGCCTTAGATACGCCTAAGCCGGGATTTATAATAATTGTCGCAAGCAATTTCATTTTAATTACCATTTAAGTTAATCACTGATTCTAATAGCTATAATCTCGGTTTTCTAGTGTTCATCATCATCATCATTACTTTGATTCATGCCTCTAAAGATATGACTTCAAAGGTTGAGCATGAATTCCTGATAGTAGACGTTTGCGTTATCGTTGTGTTATCTTATATGAATAAATAATTTATTTTATGTAATGGTGGATTTACACGGGTGACTAAAGCTGCACGATTTTCGCCGCACGGCGAAAATCGACCGTCTAAATGGCAATTCGACTACACCGCATGCGGCTAAAGCCGCCAGCCCCAAAGTCGTGCGGCCAATGACCGCATGCGGCTGGTGACTAAAATCGACCAGTCAAATGCAAACGCTCAGTCGCAAGCGATCGCTTGATCTCGGGCGGCACATGCGATTTTTGTAGAATGTGTAAACCCCATTTACGGCGATTCGGCTTGGACAGGCAATTCGACTGGTGACTTGCCGCGCGACTAAAATCGACCCGTTAGTCACCCGTGTAAATCGAGCCTAAGAAAAAAATGCGTGCGACTATAACAAGCGACTTTCGAGGCATTAGAATAGGCCCCAGCTTTTGAACCCTTGTTCTATTTAGCTGTGTAGTTTCCTATGCAACTAGAAAATTGTATTTTCATCATTCACATAAAATGTCAAACGTAGACTACATAATATTACGTTTAGCTATCGTATATTATGAGATGTTTTTTTGGTAACTAAAACAGACTTAACTGAACATAATACTTACTAATTGAAAAAGCTGCAACGACATAATAATATGTCTAAAATGTTCAAAATAAGGGTTCACATTTATGTAGTTATGTGCAAAATTGGTCTTGGTATTGCTTTTTTGCAAGACCAAGGCCTATTTTTTTAATTGTCTTGCAAAAAAAAAAGACCAAGATCAATTTTGCTCATCCCGACATTTTTGTTGCGAATTTTATTTTATGGCTATGAAAAATACCACCAATGCAATATCGTGATGGTACTTTCGACAATCAGCTTTCTCTACCACTTCCACGTAAAATGAGATATCTAATTAAAGAAATGCAATTAAAATGTAAAGGTTAAGAAACAAAAAAAAAAGTCAAGAGTCACGACATACTTTAAAATGTAATTTGCGATTATCGAAACATAAAACTAACCATTAATGTTTTGTATGTACGGAATACGGATGATTGATCCGGTTTAGAAATGAACCTTATCATCGGTTATTAAGGTCGAATGTGCTACAACGGAGTCCGGATCTGAAAATTAGGGTTAACTAGATGACGCCCGCAACGCTGTTGCACCAAATCTCGTTTATCGCGTGAGAACTGTACATTTTTTCGGGGTAAAAAGTAGCCTATCCTTTCCCGAGACTCAAAGTATCTTCTCCATACGAAATTTCAGCAAAATCGGTCCAGCGGTTGGGGCGTGAAGAGGTAACAGACAGACACACTTTCGCATTTATAATATTACGAGCTTTTGCCCGCGGCTTCGCTCGCGTTAAGAAGTATTATTATATTATATATATTTTTTTTTTTATGAAATAAGGGGGCAAACGAGCTAACGGGTCACCTGATGGAAAGCAACTTCCGTCGCCCATGGACACTCGCAGCATCAGAAGAGCTGCAAGTGCGTTGCCGGCCTTTTAAGAGGGAATAGGGTAATAGGGGAGGGTAGGGAAGGGAAGGGAATAGTTGAGGGTAGGGAAGGGAATAGGGTAGGGGTTAGGGGATTGGGCCTCCGGTAAACTCACTCACTCGGCGAAACACAGCGCAAGCGCTGCTTCACGCCGGTTTTCTGTCGGAACGTGGTATTTATCCGGTCGAGCCGGCCCATTCGTGCCGAAGCATGGCTCTCCCACGTATAAAATATACAAACTTTCATCCCCTATTTTATTCCCTTGGGGGTAGAATTGATCAAAATCCTTTCTTAGCTGATGCCAGCGTCATAACATCTATATTAGTAGTATGGATTTAGGTTGTTGTTGGAACTTGGAAAACATTGCGAACAGACAGTATTAACCCCCTATGAAAAAAAAAAGTGGATTAACTTATTACGGCAATTAGAAAGGTATTTATTTAAAAATCAATGAGAAAAGTAACAATTTTTGTTGCTAATTAATAATTATTATTATCTGTCTGAAGTTTAGAGTGGGAGAGCCATGCTTCGGCACGAATGGGTCGGCTCGACCGGAGAAATACCACGTTCTCACAGAAAACCGGCGTGAAACAGCGCTAGCGATGTGTTTCGCCGAGTGAGTGAGTTTACCGGAGGCCCAATCCCCTACCCTATTCCCTTCCCTACCCTCCCCAATTCCCTTCCCATCCCTACCCTCCCCTATTACCCTATTCCCTCTTAAAAGGCCGGCAACGCACCTGCAGCTCTTCTGATGCTACGAGTGTCCATGGGCGATGGAAGTTGCTTTCCATCAGGTGACCCGTTTGCTCGTTTGCCCCCTTATTTCATTGGTGCATTGACATTAAATCAGATGTTCATCAGTAAGTCGAGACCGAAATTTATTTTTAAACGAACGAACGGACCGCGGTGACCGCGGTCCGCCATTTGGTGACCCCTGATCTATAGTGTGTCTGTTTGTCTGTACTCTGTATATTGTGTGTGTTTGTCCATGGCATCATAGCCTCCAAAGAGTGGTCTTAGCCCTAGTTCCACATCATCAGATAGCTGATACTCAAAAACTTCGGTGGTTTTTAAAATTCCATTAGAGCCATTCGAATTTGGAACAGGCAGCCCGACGCCACGCTACTGTTTAGTGCATTTAAATCTTCTTGTGTAGCAAATAAAGTTCAGTTTTGAATAGCACATTTGAAAATGCATCGCATCGACGCGTTACGTTGAATTGTGACAAAGGTCTTCACTTTCCTTTAGTAAAAGTGTGTTCATTCTAAATAATCTCTAAAGCTTTGTTTACTAACTGTAAACAGCCCCTTATTATCTTAAACTATATCGTAGAAAGTGTGAAAAGACCCTTTGTTTGAGTATTTCATTCGAAACTTTATTGCCTTGGAATAAAGACTTTGAAAAGATGAATCATCATCACAATCAGCAATGTTGCAAGTTTGTTCTGCTAGTTAGCACTTTCTTTGAACCAAACATTGTTCTTATTAGTAATAATAGCTCCCACACCGGTTTCGGTGACGGTGGCCGGTTTCATTGAAACTAGGCCAGCTACGCAGGAGTAATTTTATAGTGCCCAAGTGTGTGCGCAGTACACAAGAGCACTCTCTATTCCTTTACTCTCATAAACCCAGTATGACGGAAGACCGACACGACCGGCGAGAGATCAGGCGCAGGACCGACTTTTTACATGCCCATCCGATGCATGGATCATCTTACTTGTCAGACAATCAGGTGATCAGCCTGCATTGTCCTAACCAAACTTGGAAATAACATGTTTTCAACGCGGGAATCGAACCCACGACCTCCGAGTCAAGAGCCGCGCTCTATACCACTAGACCACGGAGGCGTTCTTATCAGTAGGACGAAGTGTACACATCGGGTCACACCTTTAAAATTTATAAATCATTCAAAAGTTATGTCTTATTTAGTGTGAGCCTTTTTTGATAACAAATTTTCGTTAATTTTGTTAAACTAAAAGCTACATACATAATATTATGTATCAGATAACGGCCGATATTACGAGGTTTATCGCCTGGGAATAGGTGATTTTTCCGGGATAAAAAGCATCCTATTTTCTTTTCCGGGACTGAAAGTATCTCTATTCTCTATGCCAATTGCCAAAGATATTTAAATTACATAATATAATTTTAGAAATGTGTAAAGAGTTGATTGTAATAAAAGGTTAAATAAGTTAGAAACTTTTATTTAAATTTTAAACGTAAATACTAAATAACTTCACCACTGTGAGTGGTGACTGGTGACAAATAAACTAACGGAACGAAAGGCATCCTCGGCCTTTTTAATTTACTGAAAACCATTCTTAATCAGTTCGGCGACCATGCCCTGCTTATTGGAACATGGATACATAACCAAGTTGCAGAGATGTTCTTAACACTAAGTAAAAATCGAAAATATAATATGGGTTTTGAAATAAGGCACTGCATCATTTCACTTAGCGACGCGTTATTACTTGGAGTAAGGCTGCGTTTCCACCAGAGATGTGTTGCAACTTGCAAGGAATGTGTTTTTGAGAACCAATAGAATCGCTTCATTATGACGTGAGCTCGCCGATGCGATGCTATTGGATCTTAAAAACACATTTTTATACGTTGGAGAGCCATGCTTCGGCACGAATGGGCCGGCTCGACCGGAGAAATACCACGTTCTCACAGAAAACCGGCGTGAAACAGCGCATGCGCTGTGTTTCGCCGAGTGAGTGAGTTTACCGGAGGCCCAATCCTGTACCCTATTCCCTTCCCTACCCTCCCCTATTCCCTTTCCTTCCCATCCCTACCCTCCCCTATTACCCTATTCCCTCTTAAAAGGACGGCAACGTACCTGCAGCTCTTCTGATGTTGCGAGTGTCCATGGGCGACGGAAGTTGCTTTCCATCTGGTGACCCGTTTGCTCGATTGCCCCCTTATTTCATAAAAAAAAGAACATTCCTCGCAAGTCGCAACACATCTCTGGTGGAAACGCAGCCTTATGGCCGGTTTACATCATTCTCAATACAGTAATCAAATGCAACACTGAATTTCTAATGGAAAAAATACAGTAAACTGGTCATTATGTAATTTTTAAATTCTTAGATTTGCTCTCAAATTTATAATGCAACTTGTCTGACCACCCAATTTATTTCTTAATATTTTCTAAAAATAACCTTGTTATTTATTGTTATCAAATTCACCATTATCAGCTCGATAAAGGAGTAGACTTATTTCGTGTTGTAATCTGTTCCTCGTACTTACTGTGTTCGAGCGAAACTTGCTGGCTATGAAATTGGCATACAGCTGATTCTCATCCAACGACGGGACATCGTGGTCTCCTGCGGCCGATGCGAAGGAACGGACCGACGAACTCGTCCGTCGATTTGGCACGCTCATCTTCTTTATCTTCACCGGCGGAGAGTCGAAAATCGAGTGGCTCAATGTGTCTTCATCGTTTGTCGTGTCAGGCTTATCGCTCAGTGGATTAACTGGGTCATCTTTGCAGACCACCATCACATATGGCTCGTCATCCTCGTCGACTTCGCTGTTTGAGTCATCATTTTGTTCGATAGTATCATTAGTGTCATCCTCTTTTTCCGAATTTGTATCCGGTATTTCCTAAAATTAAAAAGGTATTAAGTTAAGAAAATAAAATTGTTCGATTAATCGATTTCGATGTTACAACACTACTCTCCAACCGTCTTACGGTTTTTCGGTCAGCACGAGAATCTGACGCGAGTTTCACAGTTTTTACCCATCCCACAAAAGTGCTCAACGCCGCTAAAGAAGTTTTCACTTCAAAAATAATAAAAATAGGCTCTGATGTAATAATATTATCGTCATGAAGAATTGTGGGATTTTAAATCGCTTTAGTTTTAACAAAAAAGCTTTGTCAAAATCGTCCCACCCGTTTGAATCATACATATAATATTGTTCCTTCTTGTTCTTATATTGTGTAAAACAAACTTACGATACTTCTGTTCTGTTCAATGATGTTCTGTTTAATTTTGTTCCTCTGTTCTTCTTCTGGTGAAGTTCTTTTAAGTGAAAATTTTCTATTGTGAAGAAACGACATAAGTTCATACCCGTACCACGTTGGCTGCCATGCTTCATTGGCACATGTAACAAAAGAAATTCCACAATTAAAAAGTATTAAAGCCAGTGTTTTTCAACACGAGTCACGACACCCTGGGGGTTCGCGAACCTTCTATAAGGAAGTCACCAGAGGTCACGCTTTTTTGGAATAAAATAGTTCACTCATGGTTTAATATCTATACAGGGTGTAACAAAAATTAGTGATAATACTTTAGGGTGTGTACGTGTTCCTTGTAGAGAGTTCACTGTGAAAGTAGCAGCGCTGAAAGACCAAAATATGGGGAAACTCGTGACGGTCGGGCCCTTGCTCATACAAAAGTGAAAAAAAATTTTCGTCTTTCAGCGCTGCCACTTTCACAGTGAACTCTCTACACGTACACACCCTAAAGTATTATCACTTATTTTTGTTACACTGTATATATATCTTCTTATATATAAAAATGGATTTTCAAATGTGTTAGTCGCGCTAAAACTCGAAAACGGCTGAACGGATTGGGCTGATTTTAGTCTTAAAATATTCGTAGAAGTCCAGGGAAGGTTTTAAAGTGATACGAAGTTCACCGGGACAGCTAGTCTTATATATAAAAATGGATTTTCAAATGTGTTAGTCGCGCTAAAACTCGAAAACGCCTGAACGGATTGGGCTGATTTTAGTCTTCAAAATATTCGTAGAAGTCCAGGGAAGGTTTTAAAGTGACCTGTGACACGAAATTCACCGGGACAGCTAGTAATATATATAAATGGATTTCCAATTGTGTTAGTAACGCTATAACTCGATAACGGCTGAACCGATTCTGCTAATTTTAGTCTTAAAATAATCCTTGAAGTCTAGGGAAGGTTTTAAGTGACACAAAGTTCACAGGGACAGCTAGTAATATTATCACTACCAGTGCAGACCTACCAGTCACCACTACTATGTGATTTGCTTATCGCGCGGTTTATGTTCTTCCCTGGGACTCAAAGTACCTATCTTCATTCCAATTAATGTCATGAAACACGGTGAAGCGGTTGAAACGTGAAGAGGTAACAGACAGACAGACACACGTTTGCATTAATAAAACTAGTATGTATAGGTATATACAGGGTGTAACAAAACTAAGTGATAATACTTTAGGCTGTGTTACATGTATTCCTTGTAGAGAGTTCTCTGTGTAAGTAGCAGAACTGAAAGACCATTTTTTTTTTACTTTTGTATGGGCAAGCGCCTCAACGTTGCGAGTTTCCCCATACAAAAGTGGGAAAAAATTTGGTATTTTTAGCGCTGCTATTCACATTGAATTCTCTACGAGGAATATGTACACACCCTAGAGCAGCGATAGGCAACAGGCGGACCGCGGTCCGTTTGCGGACCGCGAAAGCTCGAATCTCGGACCGCGACCTGTAATGTATTTTATTTTATACCAAGTCACAGAATATATATTAGTAGTACCAACAGAAGTCCAACTCGTGAAACTCATTAAAAAAAATAACAACTCTTGCTGCGATACTATAAAGTTCAAATTACGACCGCGCAGTGCTAGGTGCCTACAATTATATTTGCCTACATGTGCGCTCTCTTTCCATCGCGTAAGAGTTACCCTTTCTGACGAAATCAAGATTGTCACCTCTTAGAAAATAAAATAATCTTCTTTTAATTACTATAGCTACTAATAGCAAACTTTTTTATAGTAATAATCAAATTTTAGTAACCCAACGTATATTTTGTAATAGTTTTATATTCGATTATAGTGTAGGAGCTGGTCAGGATTTTTTTACAACTTAAACATAGTAACTTGTGTTTATTTATGTGTAGTATGCGGTTTGTTTGTAACAAATTGGTTTATTTGCTATGTTTGTGTATTTTTTTATCTTTTTTTGTATTTTAAAGTCTTAAATTACTTTATTGAAATATTTCTTTGCCTTTTTTCAATTGTTCATATTTATCAAATTAATAATGATTCTGTCACAGCGGTTAAATCAGTACGTAGCTATACATGCGACGGTAAAATCTTGCGCGCGCGTCACCGCTCGCTTGTGAGTCCCTTGTGATCTGCCCCTTTAAAGGTTTACTTACAGTTCGATACCTAAAGGCGCGAGTGGGACAGGTCTGACCAAGTATCAATTAATACATAGATAAGGTACCTTTACCATACCTTTATTACTAGGATACCTTTATTAATTAAATTAACATTTTAAAGCTGCATAGGACAAGACGTGTATTTTTTCTGGACCTCGTTAAAATTTTCCCTCAGTATCCAGACCTCACATAAAATTTGTTGTCGACCCCTGCCCTAGAGTATCATCACATAGTTTTGTTACACCCTGTGAATGGCGCTCTCTGGTCATAACTCATAACATCTTCCCCGTTCACAAAACATCGGACAAACAAGATGGCGGCTCAGTCCGTACCGTGACCGTTGCTTAGCAACTAGTAAAAATATTTAATTTAATAAATAGCTTGGAATATGTAAAATACCTTTTTCCCCCATCATTCTCTGCCTCATTTTAATCTTTTCCCGACGCAGTTGACTCAAAAGATTGTCCATTTTGCGTTTTACATCACTTTTGTCACAGTCCATTTTTCTTGCGATGTCCTCCCACGCTATGCTCTTTAGGAATTTATTGTGGTACTGCGAGTGTTCGGGATCCCATAGTAGTTCCTTGTGTAGTGCGGTATGTGTCTATTAGTTTGCAGACTCTCGCTTGCGTCCATTCCATGTTTGTTTGTGACAAGTTCGTTACAAGTACGCGCGACACGGACGAGTGACGGTCACGGACTGAGCGGTGCGCGCGCACGGTGCGGGGGGCTGGCGTGTGCGAAGCGGGGGGAGGTGCGGGGGGGGGCGAGACCGTGACCGCGCGCCGCAGTCCGCAGCTGCGTGTCGTGACTCGTGACTCGTGACATGTGAGTTGTGAGTTGTGACTGGCGTGACTGGGGTTGCCGGACAACCGAACAAAGTTGTACGGGCCGCACTCAGAGGCGTTTAATGATTACTTTACTTATTGGGCTGCGCTGGGACTGAGGGATATTTTTTTAGCGTACATAGGTGCAATTAAAAAGTGATAATAATTTAGGGTATGTATTATAATATTATGTAACCATTATAATTAATAATTGTTAAAATTGTTAGGCACGCTCTGCAATCTTCATGGGTTGATGCATTTTAGCTTGGGAAGTGTCGTTAGATTTTTGTGTAAGTACGTTATTTAGTCGAGCGTATCTATAAACTGTTTTTGTATGAATATTGAAATAACAAAATTACTTTAAAAACACTATCTTCGATTAGGTTCTTTGACTTTGAGTCCCGACTGCACGTGCGGTGAGTCGTGACAAATACGACCTTAGTTCTGTCGGAGTATATTCTGTGGTTCTATCTGCTCTGCCCCCGTAGACAAGTTGCAAAACGCTAACGCTAACGCTGACGCTAGCGCTACAAAATGTATGGATTTGACATTAGTATTCGCTAGCGAAGCGATGACTTATGTCAAATCGCATATATTTTGTAGCGCTAGCGTTAGCGCTTTGCCACTTGTCTACAGGCCCTGATACGAGTTACGACGTCGCGCCGGACGGAAACTTAAAAGCTTCTACAGATTGGGCGAATCCGGTCCAGAAAATAATTTCTGCTTAAAAATTTTAACAATTAAGTTATAATCCTCAATATATTATACAATTTGCATGATAATAAAAGCTTGTCGCGTGATTTGTTAATAATAAACTAGTACAATTTAACTGAGTAAATTAATATTATATTTTTATTTTAAGTAATAAATATTTATTATTTATCAAGTACTGATAGATTGTTAAGTGATTTAGCGACAAGCTTTTATTATCATGCAAATTGTATAATATATTGAGGATTATAACTTAATTGTTAAAATTTTTAAGCAGAAATTATTTTCTTCTTTTTAGACTCTTTAAATAAAAGCTTTTTCTCAAAAAGTTTTTTGTTTATAATTTATTTTTTGCATGACTAAAAAACGACACGACACGACTTGACTATTATTTTTCAATTTACTCTCAATGAGCCCTTTTATTTGATACCCATACTGCAGAAGTGCTTTAAAATAACTATTTCCCTATTTTGGCTAAGCTGCCATATTGGATACAGAATGACATAACATTCGTTTCCGAGTTAGTCTCAGTAAACCTTTTCATTTAATACCCATATTGCAGAAGTGCATTAAAAAATAACTATTCCCGTATCAGCGGCTCACGCTATATTTGATGTAGAATGACGTTACATTCGTTTTTGAGTTACTTTCAATGAGCCCTTTCATTTGATACCCATTTTGCAGGACTGCATAGAAAATTATACATTTCGCCATCTTGGATGGTCGGCCATATTGGATTTAGAGTGATGTCACATACCATACCGTGCATGGTCATCCAAACTAAACGCGTATGCAAAATTTCAGCTCAATCGGTTAAATATATCTACTTCAAAATTAAGTTTAAAAATTCCACCGTAACATACATACTTACATACATACAGAGCAAGTTAAATAAAAGCTTTTAAAATATGATTTCGATGTCGATTAATTTGTATTTTTTTTTTTGACAACGTATATAAACCTTAATCTGTGAGACTTTTTCTTCATATTGTAGTTTAGTTTTTGTACAAATAAAAAAAACTATTCTATTCTAAAGCCCCAATCATTTTAAAAGTAAAGACAGGAGTACGATTCCTTACGACTCGTAAGCAATGTTTAGTATTGCGTTAAATTTAATACAGTAACTATTTCTTTAATTATAGGCAGATATTTGTTTATTTGGCAGACTTAACCCACGTGTCAAATTTGATGGTCCGAGGTGGACCATCAAAACTGTCAAAAGTGTACAGAGTTAAAATAGCTATGAACCAATTTGACAGCTGTCAAAGTCATCCACGCCTGTCAACGCCTAACTTCTCTCTGGACCGGGTCCCTCCTTCTGTAGAAGCTTTTACTTTAGGAAACTGAAGACATTTCAAAGGTGGTCCCACTCCCATGTTAAGGAAATATTTTTGGGATTTTTTTTTTTTATGAAATAAGGGGGCAAACGAGCAAACGGGTCACCTGATGGAAAGCAACTTCCGTCGCCCATGGACACTCGCAGCATCAGAAGAGCTGCAAGTGCGTTGCCGGCCTTTTAAGAGGGAATAGGGTAATAGGGGAGGGTAGGGAAGGGAAGGGAAGGGAAGGGAAGGGAATAGTTGAGGGTAGGTAAGGGAATAGGGTAGGGGTTAGGGGATTGGGCCTCCGGTAAACTCACTCACTCGGCGAAACACAGCGCAAGCGCTGTTTCACGCCGGTTTTCTGTGAGAACGTGGTATTTATCCGGTCGAGCCGGCCCATTCGTGCCGAAGCATGGCTCTCCCACGTATACGGTACAGCATTTTCGTATTTTTTTATCTTTATTCTATGGTATTAAAACTGTGTTATCACAGTCATCGGAACGAAACTCTGATCTCTATATTAGCGAATGATTTGTAAAGAAATGACTTTCACAGATAACACTAACGAGCTGTGAAGATGTTATCGCAAAGAAACCGCCTATGACAAATTGGTACATTGTCTTATGTACAATATAGCGAAAGTATATTGTAGCTAAGTATATAAAATTTACTAGTAGGTTTGTAAGTCGAAGAAACTTTTAATCTGTCCCAGTAAAATTGGAAAAACCGTTAGATTGCAATATTTCTAGGTTTCAGTTTTAGATGTCTAAAATTATTGTTCTCAAGAAGTCGTTATAGAAGTTCAGTCTAACTTTAAAAAATATTTGAAAAATGTTTTACTATTAATTAATGGTGACACATATTTAAACTTGTCTCGTCTGTAAATTGTAATACGTCAAAAGTTCTTAACCACAAAAGTCACAACCGATTTTCATGAAATTAACGGATGTTATTCAATAATCTATTACGTCAAGAGATGCTGATTGACAGGAAAGAAATAAATGCTAGATATGTCTGAATAGGCCCTAAAACTGCTGAACTAATATGATGAGGACGTTCAAAATGTAGTTTCATGTAAGTGTAGATTACTAAATAATCAATATATAAATATAACCACAAAGTTCTACATGAACGATGTTGCAGACAGCAGCTAGTGTTACAGCGAAAGTGAAAAAGATGTATTATATTCTCATCAATCTGTATGGGAATGGTAACGGTGTGTAATGGCCGATTTGTGAATTTGGCCGTAATCAATTTAAAGTGATTGATCGCTGTGTGCTAGAGATAGTTAAATGTTCTAATAGTGATATTTGCACGATCAGTGTTGCGAAAGTTGGAGAGAAAAGAAGATGGGAGGTTGGGCTTGACTTGCAAAATTAAACGTGGCTGAGCAAAGGTTTTATGTGATTTTGATAATGTAGAATTTAAACCAACAGCTTGGACTGAGGCCACGATCAGCTAAAATAATCATATTCGGAAAATCGTTCAGCTTTGGCCACAAGTCACAACGATGACCGCGAAATTGAAAACGAGATATCGATTTAATTACCAAAACAATGTTTGTTTACTATCGTTTTACAAAGGAATCAGAAATATTACAATCTGACGGTATAAATACAATTTTACAGTGACATTTCCTTGCTTAATAACTGTTTTGCATGTAGCTTAATGAAACTAAAAGTATTCAAATTAATAGCAGGTAGCAACTATTCATCCATTAAAATTCTTTGACCAAATCATTTTTTACACCCAACCACAATGACCACGAAGCAACACTTGTAAAGCGCAACGAATTACTGACCGAAAAAATAAAAATATGCGTTCGGTGGAACTGATCCTGCGACCCACTGGGCTCGCTTTACGGATTTTGATCCTTAGTAATTGGTCATAGAGTCCAAAGTCAAAAAGTATCGAATCTGTCGACGACTGTAGTCTGTACTCTGTACGCCTTTGAATTTACTGATGAACAGTAAAAAATACAGCTTTAAGTATTTTCAATGTTACTGCACTTCGATTCTACGTGGATTCTACTATTTTATGTCATAGACATTCCGCGCGACTCCGGCCCCGTAAATGGAAATGCCACGTGAACTGTACATTGTACAATGTTCAGTTCACGTGGCAACGAAAATGTCATTTCTGTCATCTCGTTAAAAAGTTGTCAATATCCTTCCCCGTGTTTTACGCATAAAGTTAATATACCTAGCGGAATAGAGCAACAATCTCGAGCTGTCAAACGAAACCGAAATTGGTTTCATCTGTGTGTAAAAATATGTGTACGTATACACTTATACAAGCATGATTGAACGTGATTTCTATGAGATTAAATTGTCAACGTGCGGCACGTGCCGACTGGACGTCAAAAAAAGAGTGCTGCTGTCATGTATCACACGTCTCTTTTTACCACGCAGTGTTACTGATAGTGACATCTCGCTTGCTCAGGCCTTTGTTTCTCTATTCCGCTAGGTATATTAACTTTATGGTTCTACGATACGATACTATGATATTAGTATAGATTGCGTCATGTGTGTTGATTTCTTCGATCTAGTCCGTTTTCTATGAAACAGCAAAAGCAAAATTATAGCATAACATAATATAGCATTCTCGTATACTTCGGCCGAAGCGTCGCATTGTTTTTTTTTTAAAGACCATTTTGTAGATGTTTGGACACCATAATTTTATACAGAATATAATACCAATTTTAGATTTTAAGTATATTCAAAAGTTTTATGCCTCGATTCGTTTTTGGACTTACAGTACATTATTTCTTCACAGCATTCATTACACAAAATAAGTCCAACCTTTATCAAGTTTTTTACTTGTTGGAATACTTGTCGGTGGATCAGTTGGGATTTTTTGTTCCCAGCACTGGGATCTACGGGAAACGCATTCGTAATTGAACTAAGGATAAAAAGAGATAAGGAATCCTGTTCTACGAATGTAATCAAATGTATGATTATGAGTTTTAGTTCTTAGTAGCCGTGTTTTGTGTTTTAATCGAATTTGGATTTCTTTTTTTTGTGTCGGCCTACCGCATCGGTCTGTGTGTTTGTCTGTAAACCTCTTCAAACCGCTGAACCGATTTTGCTAAAATTTGCTATGAAGATACTTTTTATCCCGGAAAAATGTACGGTTCCCGCGCGATATAACAATTACGGTGCAAAGGTGTTTGAGGGCATTATCGAGTAGTGTATAAGACAATTTTTATAAGAAGTAGGTAAATCAGCATTTTTTCTACAGTCTAGAGTCTAGACCATACCTTTTTTGTTATATTTTTAGAACTTTCTACTCTATATTAATAAATAACGAATATATGTTGTTAATTTATTATCATAGAACACCCAAATTATCTCATCTCTCTTATCTTTTTATCTAATGTTTGGTTTTCGCTCGCAGCTCTTTCGTACCCATCTATTAACCTAATTTTAATTTATTTGCACTGTACCATAAGCGAAAGTTATAAAGTATCGAAAAACTGATATAATCTGTACTAAATAATACGTTTTCATTTTTATATTGTTTAAAGACTATTTTAAATGATTTTATCTTTTATAGGCTTCAAATGGTGCCATGGTTAGTCTACGAATCTACGATGTATATTTTAAAGTTTATCTTGTACCTTACTCGAAATAAACTTCTATTTATTTCGAGTAAGGTAAAAGTAAAAAATGTTTTGTGATGTGTGTTGGGAAAAATAAACCTATTATTATTATAAACAAGAAAAAATATTTAAATACATCAATTTAGAACCTAAAAAAATTAAAAATATCCCCAAACAGCGGCGAAACTTCGGATGTCTTGCTTCTTGTCTCGCTATGCTATAGCTCAGTTTTTGAGCAGAAAATTATTAATTAGATCTTTTACATAATAATCATTCAGCACAGGATAATAATGCATTTTTAATAAATAGTCGATGTTGTATATTCCTAATTCGACCCGTAGATCTTTTGAACTATTTTATAAAAGAAAATGAATCTGTACTTCTCCTATCCTATTTACTTTCAAATCTAACTGACTGACTGACTATCAAATCACTATTTAGTTTAGAAGCCGAAACGATATTGTGATGGTCAGTATCATCTCAGTAAAGACGATTTCCAATGTTTCGCTTTCTCAAGGGCAATTATGTATCTCTTTATTGGACCGTAGCAGGTAATGGCTAAAGGTTAAGCACCTGTTATTAAATGTTTAAACCTTTCAATTCTTAGTGCCCTATTTGGGAGGATATCTATGAGTAATGGGTATGTTAAACCATCGTGGATTAAATAATCTATAGAAAAGCAATATGTGTGGGTTCGATTCCCGCGTTGGAAACATGTTATTTCCAAGTTTGGTTAGGACGACGCAGGCTGATCACATGATTGTCTGACAAGTAAGATGATCCATGCGTCGGATGGGCATGTAAAAAGTCGGTCCTGCGCCTGATCTCTCGCCAGTCGTGTCGGTCTTCCGTCCCACTGGGTTATGAGAGTAAAGGAATAGAGAGTGCTCTTGTGTACTGCGCACACACTTGGACATATAAAATTACTCCTGCGTAGCTGGCCTGGTTTCAATGAAACCGGCCACCGTCACCAAAACCGGTGTAGGAGCTATTAAAATATTATATTTCGAGGATAAAAGTCTTCACTACCACAGAAAATTAACACAATTGTATGTACTAGTTACAAACAATAATTAGTTTTCTCGAATATGAAATCCAGGACTAGTTTTTGTGCTCGCACATGTCAATTCTCCCCCATTCTAGCTATGACCTAGAAAGCTGAAATGGCGTTTATGGGAAAGAAATCTATGCCGCGTTTCACCGCCGGGAGGTTCGATCGCCTATTGTAAATTCTTATCTAAAACCCATAAGCCTGGAAAATAAGCCTTATCGGGATCTAGAGTTTTTGTGGCGTAAGATTCTACTTAGAGGTGAAACCATATTAGATTATTAGTTGAAGAGTTTGTTTGTTTAAACGGGCTTAGACTGCGTGATCGATTTGTATGTAACTTTGCACGGATATAGAATAAACCACGGGGAAGGATATAGAACATTACTTGTCCCGGAAAAATGTACGGTTCCCGCGCGAGAAACTAATTTTTGCGAGACGGAATTGCGGACGTTATCTAGTACCTATTTAGTTCTTAGGTGCTGAGCCAAGCGAAGCGCTGATATGCATAATATGACGTGTGCAACATGTCGAACTGTGGTCGGATTATTTACTGTATGCTCTAGTAGCGCCCTCTGCTCAGACATCTTATATATAAAATTCTCGTGTCACAATGTTAGGCCGCGTAATCCTCCGACACGGCTTTACTGATTTTAACCAAATTTTATATGAATATTCAGTGGGTCTGAGAATCGGCTACTGGGTACTTTTATACTGATAAGTGCATTTGTTGAATAAATAATAGTAAATTATTACAACTCGAGACTGACGGCGACCATTGTTTGTGAGACGGGATAGTGATGGACGTTGCCATGGTGACACACTTATTTAGTCACTTCAATAAAATAATACGGGCGAAATACTTTATATGGCAAAGAAACGTTTGCCGGGACAGCTAGTATTCATGTAATATTCCCTATCGCCCAAAGAGACTTTGCCCTGTTGCATACGAATCAAAGACAAATACACAATAATCCAGCGATAGCCTAAAGGGTCGGTTTCTACTATTTGTCTTGTTGTGGCAAATTGGTGTGAAGCCATTAGGGAAGCCACTTTCCACCGGCCCCCGTGACGTACATCTTGCAGAGAAAGTGCGATTGTTCGGCTAAAATGGTCAATTCGATGGATTTGGGTATTAAACGTGAACGATTTAGACCTGGGAGAGCCATGCTTCGGCACGAATGGGCCGGCTCGACCGGAGAAATACCACGTTTTCACAGAAAACCGGCGTGAAACAGCGCTTGCGCTGTGTTTCGTCGAGTGAGTGAGTTTACCGGAGGCCCAATCCCCTACCCTATTCCCTTCCCTTCCCATCCCTACCCTCCCCTATTACCCTATTCCCTCTTAAAAGGCCGGCAACGCACCTTCTGATGCTGCGAGTGTCCATGGGCGACGGAAGTTGCTTTCCATCAGGTGACCCGTTTGCTCGTTTGCCCCCTTATTACATAAAAAAAAAGTCGGATAGTTTTTTTTTTCAAAAGTTGGAGAATTTTTTTTTTCTATATATATATGTATGTCCCGGTGCACACGGTGTATCACTTTTCTTCTAAATCTTCAACCCTGGACTTCAACGAACATTTCATGAACAAAATTAGCCAAATCGGTTTAGTTTTATTTATACAGATTAGTCCTTGATTCAAGGATATTATTGCTCTACTTACTTACAAAGCATTCTTATACAAATACAATAATATCTATTGACGCTTCACACCACGTCAGTCTGGCCCTGTGCTAAGTACCTGAAGGACTTGTGTTACAGGTACCAGACAACGGAAATATATTTAATACTTTTATACTTTTTCATATATTTAAGATTTTTATTATATCATACACATATTTAATACACATCCAGACCCGGGAACATTGAAAACTTTTTTGTTCCGTCAGCGGGATTCGAACCCGCGACCCCCGGCTTGAGCTACCAACGCGCTCACCACTGAGCCACAGAGGTCGTCAATATATTTCGTTCTTATAAAACGATCTGATGCGGACGTCAGTTACATTGTATGAAGTTTTGCCTTTGTCTGTCAAGTATCACTTTTCTAACGATCAAACAAGGACGAAACACTGTATTACTGAATAAGTCAAACGTTTGTACATGGCCTCTTATATTTTATTTAAGTTGCGTTTTGTTTGTATTTTAACATTACGTTAATATCTAACATACTTTTTCTTCTATTCCAGGACATACAAACAACGGCGGAAGGAGGGGGCATCAAGATGTGATCGCCGGACAGACAGACAAACACAATATTCATGTTCACATGATTGACCTACCCCATATAACGAATCTAGTCGACATAGGATAGCATTTTAAGAAGATAAGAGAAGAAGAGTACAAACCCGGTACAAAGAAGACAGAAGGGAGGACTAATGTTGATTTATCATATAAATTGACTTCTAGCGGTTCCCTCACTCAAGAATCAAGATGTCTACAAGTGAGTATGAAGAGGTTTTTATTTTATCCCAAAAAATCAAACATCGTCCTTCTCTCTCCACACTCACGCACGTCTTTCATATGCCAGGTGAAAAAGGACGACACGGAATCATCGCCAAGTTAGTTTTACTTGAATAAAAGACGAACTATAATGATTATGAAAAAAGTGTTTTGAGAACATTTAGGTTTTATCAATGCCTTTTTAGTTATCTATACTTATAATAAAATCGTAGAGGTAAAATTTTTGTACATTGAAAATAAACTTGAAAAAACGAGTCAGGGGCATGTAAGAAGAGTAGTAGAACACATTTTAACAGTTTTTGAAATTTTTGTTTCTCTGTCTGTTTGTCTGTATGTTTGTTTGTCTGTTTGTACAGGCTAATCTCTGAATCCGCTGGGCCGATTTCAATGAAATTTGGCATGATGATACCTTATATCCCTGGTCAACATTAAGATGTTTGATGTTTGCTTACATCCCTGGTCAACATTAAGATACTTTTTTATCCGACTTTAAAAAAAGTAGGAGTTAATGTTTACTTTGCTGTTTGTGGTCAGATTTTCAAAATTCTTTTTTTGTTGTATAGATTGCCCGAATTTGATACCATGTTTACAATAAAATCGGCCAAGTGCGAGTCGGGCTCGCGCACGAAGGGTTCCGTACCGTTATAGAGAAAAAATAGGCCAAAAGTTGTGTTTTTGTATGGGAGCCCCCCCTACATTTTAATTCTATTTTAATATTATTATTAATTATTAAAGTACACATATAATTAAGCATTCTGTGAAAATTTCAACTGCCTGCCTGTTGTCATTATTGATATCGAGCAAAAAAGGCCAAAAACATCATGTTTGTTGTATGGGATTTAAATATTTATTTTATTTTCAGTATTTTTTGTTATAGCGGTAATAGCGACAATCTGTAAAAAAATCAGAACTCTAGCTATAATGGTTCTTGAGATACAGCCTGGAGATAGACAACGCAGTCTTAGTAATCTAGGGTCCCGTTTTTACCCTTTGGGTACGGAACCCTAAAAACGGTGACTTGATAAGTATTGAAATTGAAGGAAGTTCTCGAAATTAACAACGACAACCAAAGTGATTACTGATTACCAATTCGAGCAGAGGTCGATCTTTAAAATTTTTCCTAATATTCGTAAACGATTATCCAAACCCTGGATGGATAATGGATATTGACCACTGCGTACCTTAATTCGTTACCGGCCATGGAAATTTTAAAGTCAAACTTTACGGATCTAAAGTCACTAGCATCTGTCGAGCACATAGGTAGAAATGGTAGAATATGTACGACCGAAGGCAGTATGTTTGAATAAACCTCTCATCATGTTTTCTGGGAGAGTTTTTTCTGTCAAGACGAAAGAACTACAATGCTAGACAACCTACAGTGTAAATCTGATGTCGCTAACTGCGGTGATATCGTGGACAGCGCTATAAGAATTTAATCCGTGCCTTCAAGCGTTTTTGTCACAATAATTATTATTGGCAAAAGTCCACAAAACATTCCAATATTAATTTAGCTATACCTACTGTGGCCTCCATCCAGGGGATCCACGCCAAGTGGTCTTCAAAGAAAGGATTTTTCAAAAAGATAAGTATCTGAGGTTCAAGTTTCCTGGGTCTTTGATGTAAATTAACAATTTCGTGTGTAATATAGATCCAACTAAAATAGTCGTAGATGAGTGTTCAATTTTCTAAATCTCGATTTTAATAACATACATTCACGCGGACGAAGGTGCGGGCAACAGCTAGTTAAAAAATATTAAAGGAAAGACAGCAAACTTCGAACATCCAAGCAAAAATGTGTCTAAAACAAGGTTTTTTGTAAAAAAAGAAACTATCGAGCATTAAATTATATGAAATTGCTTATTATCTTAAGAACTACTGGAGCAATTTTATGTTATTTGGCAAACATGAAGAATAGACCACGTGAAGGGACATAGGCTATTTTTGGCGGAAAAATGTGCGGTTGCGTGAAATTCCTAAATTGCGCAAGCGAAGCCGCGCGGAAATCTATACATCTATACATATAAATAAAATTGGAGTGTCTGTTTGTAATATTAAAATAACCGTTTTTTACTACATGCCTATGAATATTTATATACGGTACTTACACCAAAATAACAAATTTTAGAAGTTTTGTCTGTCTGTATGTCTGTCCGTTTGTTCCGGCTAATCTCCGAAATGGCTGGACCGATTTTGACGGGACTTTTATTGGCAGATAGCTGATGTAATAAGGAGTTACTTAGGCTACTTTTTAACCGACTTCCAAAAAGGAAGAGGACATTTTTTTACTTTTTTATTTTTTACCTATGTATTTAACATTTTGTTGACACGGACGAAGTCGCGGGTAACAGCTAGTATAATATATTATGTGAAACACACGTACAGTACTCCCAAATTAATAATGCCCATGGAAATCTGTGAAACTTGCATTTTGCACCTTGTTCAAAGGAAATAGAAGTAAATATCATATAGCCAGTGGCTGTCCGCTGTCGCTGGTCACCGGGAGGCGGGAAGCCATCGCGGCGTTACCATGGTAACGTCCCAGCAACGTCAGGCGCCTCTACGTCGCTGCAAAGCGATGTTTTTCTTAAAGTTAAGTTTAAAACAGCGCTTGCAGCGACGTCTTCCGACGCTCGGGAAATACGACCGTTGCCGAAAAATTACGAAAATGTCTATGCGCATTATCAATTTGGGAGCACTGTACGCGCTATAGTCTGCGAATACAGCGTTGAACTCTTTTTCTCCGCAAATGTCAAATATCTGTCAAATACTGCGTTGAACTCTTTTTGTCCGCAAAGAACCATTATATTGCAAAACTCGAGCATGACTCACAGAAAACCGGCGTGAAACAGCGCTTGCGCTGTGTTTCGCCGAGTGAGTGAGATTACCGGAGGCCCAATCCCCTACCCTATTCCCTCTTCAAAGGCCGGCAACGCACCTGCAGCTCTTCTGATGCTGCGAGTGTCCATGGGCGACGGAAGTTGCTTTCCATCAGGTGACCCGTTTGCTCGTTTGCACCCTTATTTCATTAAAAAAAAATTATTAGAGCCTCCTACTCAAGTACTAAATAGTAAATAATTATTCTAAGAACCTATAAATTTTCTGAATTCATATAAAATATTACAAATTGAGTGCAAAATTGCCAATACTATAGATAAATATTATAATGTATGGTAATCCTAGAGTCTCTGATATCCTGTCTAGAAAGTTGTGTGTATGTGTAAAGTAGGTATAATATTATAATAATAATATGTCTGTGTGTGTCTGGAGCTAATTTTAAGTTTACTTCCTGAGGGGACTTACGTCAAGGCCAATATTATTCTTATTAATAATGAATAATTAAGTAAGTTCTTATATGAATGCTTAATTTAACTTAAAAATATAACCGGGTATGAAAAACTTATTTTTCGCTTATAATGATGTTACTTTTTGTAGAAATAATATCTCCTATACTTGTCGAAAAAGTTTTTGCTGTATGATTTTCTGACAAGTACTCAATTCATTTTTTATCCGACGAAAAAATAGGAAGCTTTAGTCAACGCGTTTTTCTTACAATAACATCAGTATTCATATTTTTGTTTTTCTCGAGGTTAGCCTTGATGGATTATTTATACGTTAAGCCTTTGTCTCCCAATATATTTTGGAATTTTAGTATATTATTATCTTCCATCATCAATAACGTACAAACATATACGTAACGTACATATACGTGGGAGAGCCATGCTTCGGCACGAATGGGCCGGTTCGACCGGAGAAATACCACGTTCTCACAGAAAACCTGCGTGAAACAGCGCTTGCGCTGTGTTTCGCCGAGTGAGTGAGTTTACCGGAGGCCCAATTCCCTTCCCTATCCTCCCCTATTCCCTTCCCATCCCTACCCTCCCCTATTACCCTATTCCCTCTTAAAAGGCCGGCAACGCACCTGCAGCTTTTCTGATGCTGCGAGTGTTCATGGGCGACGGAAGTTGCTTTCCATCAGGTGACCCGTTTGCTCGTTTACCCCCTTATTTCATAAAAAAAAAACATATTGTATTAGAAAAAGTAGATAGTGAAAAAACCTTTTTTTTGGTGTAGGTAGGTACCTGATGTACCTTTTAACATTGAAGCACCGTGTACCTTTTAATATATAAGTATTTAGTATACCCGATGTACCTTTTAATATTGGTGTACCTAATGTGTACTTTTAAATATATTAATATATCCACACCGGATATATTTATACCTTTAAGATTGGTGTACCGTGTACATTTTAATATTGGTGACCTGATGTACCTTTTAATATTGGTGTATTTGGTGTACTTTTTAATATGAGTACCTGATGTATATCTATTAATATATAAGTGTACCTTATGTACCTTTTAATATTGGTGTACCTTTATAATATCGATGCACCTGGTGTACCTTTCTAACGTCATTGATTTCTAACGTAATTGATGTTTCCTTTCAATATCAATGCATTTTATTATTTTCTTGTATTGAGTGTATCTGGTTTACCTTTTTAACATAAGTGTCTTCTATGTTCCAGGCTTCTCGCAGTCAGCGATGAAGAGCAGCTTCTCTCTGTCGTCGTTGCGGTCTGCGCCGGCGCCGCCCTGCGGCCTCGGAGACCAGCCCGAGCGACCCTACCACAGTCTCACCAAGAAACGGTAACGTTGGGCCTAAACGACCTTATCATGTAGGTATCTAGATTCTAGAGCAGAGGTTCCCAAACTTATTTTGTCTACCGCCCACTTTAAGAACAAATTATATTTTAGCGTCCTCATATTTCCAATTTAAAATGCATCCTGATGAAATAAATCACCCCCCAAGCCTTTACACAACGCCACCATCTTTTTTTCTGTGTCCCACACCGTCCCCTTGAGACCTTCAGAGCCCACAAGGTGGCGTTATCGCCTACTTTGGGAAAGGCTGCTCTAGACTCTAGATTAATCCTTTTACAGTGTTCTATGTCTTTTTATAATAGAGGCATGAAATTTATCAAACGCTAGCAATAGCTTAGATTTGGGCTCATTGTTGTGCTCAAAAAGACACTCGCCTCTATCTTTAACGATGACTTTAAATAAACTTTTTATTGCTATAATAGTTTGCATAATATTCTTTGCTTGAAGTCTAATGAGCTATGCGACACAACTTAAGTACTATAGAATGTAGTGTCGCATCAAGTGCCTGATAGACGACCTCTGTGGCTCAGTTGTGAGCGCGTTGACAGCTCAAGCCGGGGGTCGCGGATTCGAATCCCGCCGACGCAACAAAAATTTTTCAAAAAAAAGTTCCTGGGTCATGGATGTGTATTAAATATGTGTATCATATAGTAAAAATCTTAAATATATGTATAGTATAAAAGTATTAAATATATTTCCGTTGTCTGGTACCTGTAACACAAGTCCTTCAGGTACTTACCACGGGGCCAGACTGACGTGGTTTGAAGCGTCCATAGATATTATATTATATTATATATTATATAGACGTACGAACTTAAAGTACTCGAATTTTAAGTTCGCGAACTTAGTCGTCTCGCTTCGGTGACACACGAGAATCGCTCACACTGGATTACGAGTACCATGCCCCCAGGCTCGCGGCTCGCGTCTCTTTGCTGACACACAGGCGATTAAGATCGTCGAGCCATAACGCCTCTAGTCCACCGACGCTGCGAACTGCGAAACAGCGGCGAACCCATTTACTGTCTCATCCACCACACGACAGAGCGTTATATTGCATCTCACTCTACATGTTTGGCAGAGATTTCGCAGTTCGCAGTGGCGGTGGACTAGAGGCGTAAGTCCGCGTACTTACTCGCACGTCAGTCACCCCCTTCAGAGTGTAGTCGCTTCGCTGCAGGATAGTGTCATCTAGCGGTCTGACCTTATATTTATTCCTTATCTTATATGTTCCAGGAAGGAGCCGTGCCGCGAGGCGTGGCGGCGCAGCTGGGGCTCAGCGGCCAGCGGCGGCAGCGCCGGCGACGACCTGTGGCCGCTGCTGCAGCACCACTACGACTACATCATGGACAACCACCTCATTGACACGTGCAAGGTCAGTGCACTCGAATGTTGCGGCCTGTCCACATCTCCACGTCACGACGTCGTCATCGTCGAACGGTGCGGTAACGTAGCACGTTACGTTGTCGCGAAGTGTACATTTACGTCAACGTAACGTGAAAATGCACGTCTCGACGACGAAACGTTGCACGTCGCCGTGCCTTGTAAATTTTACCTATTGTGCATTAACTACTGTATGTTATTTGAATAGAAAAAGTGTACGGTACGACAACGTCACCGTAAAACTATACGTCACGTGGGCCGACATGGCTCGATCCGTTGCGCTTGCTCAGTGTAAAATTCTACCTATTGTGCATTAAGTATTGCACAATTTTTGGTAGAATTTTGAAACAAGGCACGGCGACGTTCGACGTTGCGTCGTCGTGACGTGCATTTTCACGTTAAGTCACATTGACGTAAATTTGCACGTCGCGACAACGTAACGTACCACGTTGCCGTACCGTTCCACGTTGACGACGTCGTGACGTGTACATGTGGATTGTGGACAGGCCCTTACGGCAAGACTTGAAGGCGAAGATTCGGAATCTGTGACCAAACGCATTAAAGTGAAGTGCCAGCCGTAGGTACGATATTTGTCGCGACGTTGTCACTTGGCGCATATCGAAGGGTAATGCGCGTCGACTGACAGCGTCGCTAGTGCCTTCGTAATCGCGAACAGTATGCGACAGGACGTATATTATTTAATTTGGATAGACTTGTCACGACAAGGTAAATCTTCGCGTTATCGCGTGTGGCCCCAGCATAAGTGCTGATTAGATCAATTAGCAGAGGCCTACTAGGGATAAGGGTCTGTGTAGTATTATCGAATTCTGCCTTCATCCTAGGACGCTGCTGCTTCCTCTAGGACGTCATTGGACGCTGCCGTCCAGGGCCTCCGCTACCATTTGTGCAATGTGTGCAATGCACACGGGCGCCATCCTCTAGGGGCGCCAAATCGCCATCTTTAGGGGCGCCAAAACCAAGGACCCAAAAAATTTGCCTAAAGGGACGCCAAAGTCCTTTTTTTGCACACAGGCGCCAGTAGCCCTTACGAGGGCCCTGCTGCCGTCCATAGGCCATGGCCTACACTGCCTAATCCACAGTTAGCCTAGTTGCCCCCTGGTCATTAACCATTTTATCGATCAACTCCAGGAGGCGAACGGCGAGCTATCCCACCACCCCCCACCCCAAGGCCCGCGGCTGAACCCCGCCGCGCTCAACCGCCAGTGGTCCCTCAACCAGCTGATAGCCGAGTTCACGGAGCTGTGCCAGTGGCTGACGCAAGTCCAGGAGGAGATATACTCCAGCCCAGAGAATCTGTCTAGTAGGAAGTTGAGAGTGGTGAGTATTCGCACGCACACACACACGTATTTACGCTTTTTGTATATGATCCGTCCGTGGAGCGTTCGTGGCCTAATGGGTAGACCTTTGGTTCGCACTCTTAGAGGGTGCAGTTTCGAACCCGGGTGGAGGCGTGTACCTATGAGACATTTTCTGAACTGAAGTACATAATACGGACGCTCGTACGGTGAAGGAAAACATCGTGAGGAAACCCGCACATAGTTGGTCCCAGACGTATTGACTAGTTCTTTCCTCTGGACTTGGCGAGAATGCCGTAGGTATGCGCTTGGGCAACCATACGGACATAGTAAAAGGAGGGGAAGTAAGTTACCTTCATACAAAGGCACCGCGCGTGGCTTTTATGTGTGCGCTATAGTATCAATGCGTCGCCCTGTACGGCACACAACAAAATCTCGGCCAGTTTTACTAGGCTGGTAACTTACTTCCCCTCCTTTTACTTATGATACGGACATTTAAAAATCTTGTCCCAGGCACTACAGTATTTGAGAAGTGGTTACTTCGCTCTGAAAAATACTGTATAAATCATCCATTACGGATGTAAAGGCCTAGGTTTTTTTAATTTGATCCGTTTTATGTCTCGGAAGTGCCTAGTCTAAAACTGGTAGAAGCAGTGAAGTATGTTTAATAAGGGTCCCCGCAGATATACAATTTCAAGTTGTAAGTCTGCGGGGACCCTAACTTTCTTAATACGTATCGGGAACCTTTGGGTGGATACGTATTGAGTATTGACCCAAAGGTTCCCGATAAACCGCACTCGTAGTCAACACCTTGAAATATTCTAGATTTTAATCTTGATTCACCCGCGTTTTAATACTATGATGATGGTCATTAACTATCAGTTAGTATCGATCAAGAACGTAGAGGATTCAAATCAAGCTTGAACTACACTTAAGAAAAAACCTCTTCAGCGAGAGTTTGATAGTATATTAGTGTTTCAAGTTTCCTTCCGATTGTATGTTCCGTACTCAAGTACGTTAATAATTTTAGAAGATACGGCCGAACTTATAGACTGTGAAACTTCCAAATATTCATTAAAGAAATGTTAGGTAATCATAAAATATCTAAGTCTGACCGTAAGAGCGGTTTAATATTATTGGTTTAACTATAATATTGTAATTTTCAGAGTCGCATGTCTGAGCTGGTGTCTGTAGAGCCGCGTCGCGCCAAGTTCATAGAGCAGGCTTCCGCCATACTCGACAGGATACCGGAGGCCGCTGCTGATGTCAGTATTATATTATTTTATTTAAAAAAATATTGATACGCTGATAAGATCTTGTTTATATCCTGCAGATAAGTCTGACAAAAATACATGACTATAATGTCTCAAGGGCTCAGCCTGATAATGTAAAAGACAGGCAATAAGCCAGACTACTATCGCATATAAAATAGTATGTATATGGATTAGCTCCATTTGGCCTGACCCCAGTAAGGTCGGAAGACCTTCCTTGTGGCGGTTACTCATATCCCAATCATAGTAAAAGGAGGGGAAGTAAGTTATCTTCATACAAAGGCACCGCGCGCGGCTTGTATGTGTGCGCCATAGTATCAATGCGTCGCCACGTACGGCACACAACAAAATCTCGGCCAGTTTTATAAGGCTGTTACCGCCGAGATTTTGTTGTGTGTGGTACGTGGTGACGCATTGATACTATGGCGCACACATACAAGCCGCGCGCGGTGCCTTTGTATGAAGATAACTTACTTCCCCTCTTTTTACTATGCCCCAATTATCAACAAGTTTGTATATTGTATAAGTACCAATAAATTATGAGATGTTACAAATAATTGCTCTAGATTCTAGACTTCTAGAGTCATGTTACACACAGGACACTACACGAATAGCACCCTGGGCTTCCCTACTAATAGTACGCGTCTATATTCACAAAATGTCCAATGTAATTTGCAGGTATTATTATGGCCAATAATCTATATTAATTTTGTCATTGAATTTCCAGGTGACGTGGCGCGTGGAACATCTGAACGTTAAGTGGGAGAGTCTGCGCCTGCTGCTGAGTCCCGAACAGCTCGGACACGGACAGGACACAGTAGGTGAGGACTGAGGAGATACAGCCTCTTAATGTTGGGCCAAGATAGGGAATAATTATTCATTTATATTGCCGAAGTTCGAAAACTTAGGCGGGTTCAAGTAGGCCTGCTACGAAACCGTTTTGAGACTCAAACAATCGAACGAGAATGGCGCGTCCCGCTCTAAGAACTTCATTTCTCGTTTGTTAGAGTAGGACGCAGCATTCTCGTACGATTGTTTGAGTCTCAAAACTGTTTCGTGACACGGCCCCAGGATTGTAACGCTAGTTGGTCGGTAAAACCTTTAACTATACAGCTTAAGGGGGCGACTAGCCCTAAAGTGTCGATTTTATAATTCATTTTTATACTTGAAAATAAGCCCCCAATTGGTTCAATTTCTAAAATTAGATACTACATTATATTTCCGAGAATTCGATCTGAGCAAAAACACGAAATCTTAAAATTTTATCGATTAATATTTTAACACATTGTATAAAATTCTATCATTGAGACATCGATCTAGCAGATTTTTAAATGTTGTATATTTATCGAGTTATTGAGAAAAAACTGATTTGGCGATGAATCCGCGTCGTCCTTTTTCACCTGCCATATGAATGACGGGCGTGAGTGTGAAGAGAGAAGGACGATGTTTGATTTTTGGGGTTAGTCGCCTTCTTAACACTACTGCAGTATTAGAACGCAATATGAAGCGAAAATATATGTCGCGAAATACGTGCAAAATCTGTACCGACGATTGATGCACATTCTTTTAAAAGCGCCATCTAGTTGCCGTTATATTTGCTATGTGCAGCGCCATCTGTGCTAAGCACTATGCCTCTACAATAACTTTGTGTTGATGTTGTTAGTATTTTAGATGGCGCTGAGCATATTTTCGAATGCTTGAAGTGGTACACGGCATCAATAAATTGGAAGGTAAATTTTTGAAACGGGTTGGTACTTATGCGAAAAACAATGAATATGTAATTTAGTTTGAGTTTTGACTTTTTATCAACGCCGTTACTTACACCGACGCTGCGGACTGTGAAACGAGCGGCGAACAGGTTTTCTGTCTCCCGTCTCCCCTGTCAATTATTCTCACACGGCGATGCGTTACTGACTTATGTCGCAAGTTCCCATTTTGACTTTTCACAGGTTTTTTGCGTCTTACCTGTAAAGTGTAAACTAAGGCCGGCCATAGACGGACCGCATCTTGCAGTCGAAAACCGACTCCAAAATGCGGTCGCCGCGTGACATTTATTGTGCACAAGCATGGCAATCTGCAGCTTTCATACTAAATTCATATCCACAATACACGGACGGCTCGAGCAGTTCTTGAGCGGTCAGTGCAAATTTCAACGCGACTGTTCCGACTGCAATTTGTGGTCCGTCTATGGCCAGTCTAACGGAGTCAACTTCAACATATTTTGCTGTCTACAATAGTTCCAGTGGTAGAGCCATGCTTCGGCACGAATGGGCCGGCTCGACCGGAGAAATACCACGTTCTCACAGAAAACCGGCGTGAAACAGCGCTTGCGCTTTGTTTCGCCGAGTGAGTGAGTTTACCGGAGGCCCCTATTCCCTTTCCTACCCTCGGAAGTTGCTTTCCATCAGGTGACCCGTTTGCTCGTTTGCCCCCTTATTTCATTAAAAAAAAAGTTCCGGAATCCACCCACTGGTCATACCTTTTAAAACCTTATTTTTTACCCCAGTACCCTGTATTCCAACTTCTGTTACCAACTAAAATCCTTATCATCACCAGACACGGCACACGAGCTACGCTGTCTTCGCCGCTGGCTCCACACGATGGAGGGCCGACTGCCGCCACCGTCGCTAGCCGCTGCCCGCGCCGCGCCATACCACGACCTCGTGAGGAAACTACGGGAACATCAGGTCAGTGGATTGTAAATTATATTATTCACGAGCATGACGGACATGTGATATCAGAGAAATTGATTCATAGACTGATTGCGTTATTTGGTATCCAGGTTATGTTGACACGTTATGTCAGAATATTGACAACGTTGTTTTTGTCAATATTCTGACATAACTCATGCAACATGCCGGATTATTTTCTGTATGTCCTAGTAGCGCCCTCTGCCTCGACCTATGCGTAATATTTTCTATTATGTAGGCTCAATATCTGCTTATAAATCAATTTCTCTGTTAGAACTTTGTATTGACGCGATATTTCCGAATTATAATATTATGCTGTAAACTGACACTAGAAGCTTAAGTGTACAGTGCACCCATACGTTCATGTACGCGGCTTTATGCCTTGTTATGGCTTATTAATGGAAAGTGGTGGTACAAAATCAAAATGAAAGCTTGGCAAGCTTTCATTTTGATTTTGTATAACTTTGTCAGTTCTGTATCTCTTTTTAGGGTTCCGTACCTCAAAAGGAAAAAACGGAACCCTTATAGGATCACTTTGTTGTCCGTCTGTCCGTCCGTCCGTCTGTCAAGACCCTTTTTCTCAGGAACGCGTGGAGGTATGAAGCTGAAATTTATATCAATTACTCAGGTCTACTGTCCCTTGAAGCTGTGAAAAAATCAAACTTCTAAGCCAACGCAATCAAAAGATACAGCCGTTTATGCCGCAAATTTTCGACACTTGCAAGGGAATCAAAACCTACAGGGTGCTTCCCGTGAACTCAGAATCTTGAAATTTGGTACGAAGCAACGTCTTATAGCATAGATAAAGGAAAAATTACGAAAACCATAAATTTTTAGTTACATCACATAATATATTTTTTTTTAATAATTTTAAACTTACTACCCATTTCCTCATAAACGCGTAGAGGTATTAAATTGAAATTCATACCAAATACTCAGGTCTATAATACCTTTAAGCTGTCGGAACCCTCGGTGCGCGAGTCCGACTCGCACTTGGCCGGTTTTTTCTAATATAAGTTTAACCTTGATCAAGTTTCTACGTTAGTGCTCAGATACGTATAGTATCAGGTGTAAGTATTGCTAATTGCTATACCAAATACCAATATTCATCCAAATGATTAAAAAAACCTACGCCTTGTCGAAATATTGAATTTTAGGCTGTTGTAAAAACGCCATCTAGATATAATTGGATTAACATATGTAATTGATTGTACTGTCGGTTCTTGGTGGAAATTCATGTTGTACACTAATAAAACACACTTTTCTTGCACTTTTTCCACTATATTTAGATATTATTATAACTTTTAACAAATAACACGACCGGTTTCGAAATTATTCCTTTTACACCATTATTCCATTAACACCTGATGATGAATAATTTCGAAACCGGTCGTGTTATTTGTTAAAAGTTATAATAATATCTAAATATAGTGGAAAAAGTGCAAGAAAAGTGTGTTTTATTAGTGTATAATTGGATTAACTTCTAAAGCGCCATCTAGTACTGATTGAACATAACACTCATGTCGTATTGATGCTGTCAATCAACGATAGATGGCGCTGTATCACACATCTTTTTAGGGTTCCGTATTAACAAGGAACCTTTCGGGCCTCGCCACACCGGAATAGCAGTGGCGACTGGCGAGGCGAGCACTTTCAGTGTCTTAATATGATTTTAAACTTTATCTTCATTATTATAATACATAGTATGTCTTGGGAAGTTTACGGCCGCCCTTGGCCGCGATTTCTCAAGCGGTACTATGTATGTATTACAAAAATGAAGATAAAGTTTAAAATCACATTACACTAAAAGTGCTCGCCTCGCCGCTGCCATTCCGGTGTGGCGCGGCCGTTATAGTTTCGGTCTGTCCGTCCGTCTGTCTGTCCGCGGTTTTGCTCAGAGACTAGGGCCTACAAAGCTGTAATTTGGCATGAATGCCCATAAATATTATTAGTGATGCCGACAAAATGGTACTTACATGAAATCTTAATTTTTTTATGGTACCTCCCCCCCCCCCCCCTTTTTTTTTTAAGGAACTTTTCGTTCAAATTCCTTTGAAAGTAACTAAGATGATGTTGTTAGTCTAGTATAAAACACTCTATAAATGTACATTCATTGAGCATACAAAAATTTAAAAAAACTAGCTGTACTACCGAACCCTATATTGCGCGTGGCCCGACACGCGGTGTTTAATTGATGAAATATTATTTTCTGGTATAAATATCATCTGGTTATCGAAAAAAAAAATATTTTACGAGCACTGACTGAAGAAGATGATGATTGTAACGCTGAGCTAATGAATTCCGAACAGAAATCGGCTGGTAATGAAGATCAAATCAGTGATACCGGATATGTATTTTACGTACTAATTTTTGTGTCTAAATAACTGTAAATATTACGGAAACTTAAGTGACCAAGATCTATTTCATATTGTTTATTTTAAATTGATATTATAAACAGGTTAAAACTAGGTATACTACAGTCTTAGAAATTGAGAAAAAATTGATTGTAATAGGTTCCATTTTATTTTTGTACTGAAGAAAAGATTGCATAGTTTATAGTTTGAAGAAAAAGTCAAGTTTTTGTATTTTTGCTTATAAAATGTATTTTATAATGTAAAATTGAATTTATTTTACTTAAACCAATTCATTATTAGATATTTAAATATATTACTTATTATTTTATAATCACAAGGAACAATTTTTCGGATTTAACTGCCTTTTATTGTTGGGGTATGTCACACCCCAGCTAGTACAGCATGGTGAGATTAGTGACCTAGTACACGGAGGGTTAAAAATAAAGGTTTTGTAATCAGTCACTTACAGATGTCAGTCGTGTGGCCAACACCGTAAGCGGCAATGTTATTTCCATTTCTTCTAGCGAAGTAAATTAAAGTTCAGTTTTCAGATGTTTTTCAGTGTATTAGTAAATAAAGCTTTGCATTGCATCGCCGCATCACGTTGCAATGTAAAGGAGTGAGCACACTGAGACGGGCCGTGCCGGGGCTCAGCGTGGCGGGGCTCATCGCAAAAATCCGCCTCCATACAATTTGTATGGAAGCGGATGCGCGTATCGCACACTGTGTCGGGGCGCAGCGGATTTCCGCTTCCATACAAATTGTATGGAGGCGGATTTTTGCGATGAGCCCCGGCACGCTGAGCCCCGGCACGGCCCGTCTCAGTGTCCTCACTCCTTAAACCGACCTTATTGCAGTATAGTCATTAGTCACAGAGCCCCTAGTCAACACGTTTTCGCTTCTTTACGAAATCGCCGATCAAATGTATGGAAATGACAATGAGACGAATGTCAACTTCATACGACCGAACCTATTTCAATACGTCATTTTTATCGGCAATTCTATAAAGAAGCGATAAAGATAACGTGTTGGCTAGGGTCTCATACTTCAATAGGGTCAGTTAGCACTTAGCATGATGCCGCGATGCGCTGCATTTTTAAATAATGAAATAAGATTCATTTATTACACTGAAAAACATCCGAAAACTGAACTTTATTTGCGTCGTAACAGTCTTGGCTAGGGGTTCAGATTACGCGACCCGTAGAAAGTCAGCCAATCATTAGCGCGACACAGCGCATTACGGTCGATGATAGCAAATTATCCGACACACTGGCTATAGTGACATTACGACACACTTAATAGGGGGAATTATGCCGCTACGAGTATTACTTGGTATTCTCGAAAATTCTACGTGTAGAGGAATTATGAAAACAAACAGGATAAAGTAACAAAAAGTTATAAGCTTTGTAGACCTGTATCAACAACTAGTTGATACCTACATAGCTTTTAACTTTTTTATTTGCATGTTGCATGAAATTTTTTTTTTAACTATTCTATATCTATCTTACGGCCGTTCCCAATATTTGATCTATCTTTGGTTTTGCCCTACTACAGATAGGAATAGCTCATAATTGACATAAAATATATGTCTCTAATGTCTAATCTGAGCTATTCCTATCTCTAGTAGGGCAAAACCAGAGATAGATCAAATATTGGGAATGGCCGTAAGGGAACAAAGGGTTTTATACGACTTTGTTTTATATAATATGTATATAAAACAAAGTCGTTTTTTACCCTCATGTCCCTTTGTTCCCTTTAATCTTTAAAACTACGCAACGGATTTTGATGATTCTTTCAGTGTTAGATAGCCCATTTATCGAGGAAGGCTATAGGCTATATTTTATCACACTAAGACTAATAGGAGCGAAGAAATAGAGGAAAATGTGGAAAAAACGCGGAAAATTATTTGAAAGGGCTAACTTGAACGCGCTAATCTCAGGAACTACTATGTTATTTGGCATAGGCTATCGATTTTAATCATTTTTTCAGTGGCTATATATTTTATACCCGTGCGACGCCGGGGCGGGTCGCTAGTAAAATATAAATCTGAAGCTCTATCTCTAAAATATCATAAACTGTAAAGTATAAGTATCTGAAACTTTGAAGTTTTGATTTTATCCCCGGGAGTCGGGAATTTATTACCCCTAAATTACGGTTAAGCTCTACGCTAGGGTTTATTTTGGCTAAAATAACGCTAAAACTAGGGTCTACTTTTCCTAAACTACGTCTAAATCTAGGGTTTATTTTGGCTAAAGGCTTACGCTAGGGCTTTTTCGGCGATACTACGCCTAATACCAAGGTTTAATTTAGCTAAACTACGCCTGAAGCTAGAGTTTAATTAATTTCCTTTAAAAATCCCTGATTTATATAACTTTTCACCCACAAATTCCCAAGCGATGTCAACACTAATAGGGACGTTATAACGGTAATTATCGACAACGTAGGTGAGAGCACAACACTAGCTTATCTATCAAACCCATCGTAGGGAGGGGCTTTGTTTATCGACTTCTCACGTTTGTATGAAGTTCATACAATGTTCATACAGTGCAGTTTCACTGATTGTATCGTGGTCGGATGGCCTTTATTATATCACGCTTCGCCAAAGTGAATAGGGTAATTAAAATTGATTTCATCTGTTTGGTGCCATTCTCTCTCTCATTCTCTTGGCTGAATTAAGTAGGTTCAAATCGCGGTAATGTCTGACAAATTGAACACGTAATTTGGTCCATTTGCGTCAAACCCAGCCAAAAGATAACGGCAAACATTGACTATCCATAACCCGATCTAATAACGGAGGTCAGTCATCCGCCAATGAATTTCTCTGATGATCATTGGCGGGGCAAGACCAAAATTTGATGTGGGCAAGATATTATGTTTTACGAATTGCGAGGCCCCCCCGATGGATGATGCAAAAGGACGGATTTTGTTGAGAGAAAGAACTTTATACTTACTCAAATTTTTATTCAAGTACAAAAATATATGAGTATCAAATCTCGTGAATCTTTAAAAAATCCTCGTGGTCCAAGGGGCGCGAGGGTCCTAGGACCGCGATTCCTAGGGCGGTCGCCCGCGTCGCCTACGCCTCACGCGGCGCGCCGCCACTGCTGATGGTACATATTTTTTTTCGATATGGTTTTTAGAAGAGGTCTAACAATTTATTAATGTAGTGACTAATAATAGATTTTTCTTCAGGTAACACCAAGGACAATGCGCATATTCCAATGTAAAGTTTAAAATATAGAAGTGGCATGCTTAAACAGTATACTCTTTAATAATTTAGTTTATGGCGTAAAAACTGCTAATGAGATGATAGTAACGTTTTTAAAGATATTGGGAATATTCCAACCAATTTCCGATTCAAACCGTTCCCTAAAAGCTGTGACACTGAAGCTTTGGTAAGCTTCAATGAATTAGTTGCACTGTAGCTGCAGCTTGCTCGTGGAATAGCCCCATCAAGCCAGGGCAGATGGTGAATTATAATATTACCACAATTCACAAAGACATCACTCAAGCACAACTCAAGTTTTTTAAGGTGATTAAAAATTGAAGTGTACTATAATTACAATCGTGGGACATCGGCCGCCGCGGGCGACAGCGAAAGTCCACGAAAGCGAAGCCATAATGTCATACAAATTGTTGTGTGTTGAAGAGATTTTAAGTTGACGAGCTTATAAGATTTCATAACTGAGGATATTGTGGTACTTACGAAAAAATCTTTGCTCATGCGCTCATAACGTCATTCAAATGCCAAAATGGCCAAACAACCCCGAAGCCTTCCGAAGCGGTCATTTGACTAAGGTTTTTGGGTTGCCAGGTCTATTTCAGTAGTCTAAACTTGCACTATACTTATTTAAATATATTCTGTGACTATACTGAAAGGTCGGTCCATATTTTACGAAACCGTGTTTCCAATTGACGCCATAAAATAGGGAATTAAATAATTATAAGTAGGTATTGAGTATGTATCATGCATGTATAAAAGAAATATAAATTAAGAAATTAAAAAAAAAAACCCCGCCAAACTTTAAGTATATTCACAAATGTCACGAACATGAATGAAATATAAAACCCATCAAACGACTACAAGTTGCTAACGGCCTTTCATGAACCAGACAAACCCTGATTGTCCAGCACTGAGCAGGCTGATGATGATGAATTATAGCTAAGAACACTCTCGATCATATCAGCTTTCAAACAAAAAAAACTAGATCAAAATCGGTCCATCTGTTTGGATGCTACGATGCCACGGACAGATACACACACAGACAAACAAACAGACAGACAGACAGACACGTCAAAATATAACACCCCTCTTTTTTGTCGGGGGTTAAAAATACGCAGCAGGAGTCTCGACACATTTTTGTAACTACAAAGAAAAGTTTGGAAAACACTAGAACTATTGGAAAGGTAAAAGGGAAAGTGCGTCCTGATACTCCGAGACATGTCCTGTGAATGTATAGGTATCACGAAATTCGTGGACACGAGTGTTTTCCAGTGAAATTACTTCGTGAGCACCACATCGAGTTTACTATGACGTAGAGGTGGATAGAGCGTCCGTGGCCTAATGGGTAGGCCTTTGGTTCGCACATTCGCACTCGAAGAAATTAGCTTCATGGGTTCACACTCTTAGAGGGTGCAGGTTGGTCTCACGTTTGTATGAAGTTCATACAATGTTCATACAGTGCAGTTTCACTGATTGTATCGTGGTCGGATGGCCTTTATTATATCACGCTTCGCCAAACTGAATAGGGTAATTAAAATTGATTTCATCTGTTTGGTGCCATTCTCTCTCTCATTCTCTTGGCTGAATTAAGTAGGTTCAAATCGCGGTAATGTCTGACAAATTGAACCATAGGCAGAGCTTGGACCCCCGTAATTTGGTCCATTTGCGTCAAACCCAGCCAAAAGATCACGGCAAACATTGACTATCCATAACCCGATCTAATAACGGAGGTCAGTCATCCGCCAATGAATTTCTCCGATGATCATTGGCGGGGCAAGACCTAAATTTGATGTGGGCAAGATATTATGTTTTACGAATTGCGAGGCCCCCCTGATGGATGACGCAAAAGGACGGATTTTGTTGAGAGAAAGAACTTTATACTTACTCAAATTTTTATTTAAGTACAAAAATATATGAGTATCAAATCTCGTGAATCTTTAAAAAATCCTCGTGGTCCAAGGGGCGCGAGGGTCCTAGGACCGCGATTCCTAGGGCGGTCGCCCGCGTCGCCTACGCCTCACGCGGCGCGCCGCCACTGCTGATGGTACATATTTTTTTTCGATATGGTTTTTAGAAGAGGTCTAATAATTTATTAATGTAGTGACTAATAATAGATTTTTCTTCAGGTAACACCAAGGACAATGCGCATATTCCAATGTAAAGTTTAAAATATAGAAGTGGCATGCTTAAACAGTATACTCTTTAATAATTTAGTTTATGGCGTAAAAACTGCTAATGAGATGATAGTAACGTTTGTAAAGATATTGCGAATATTCCAACCAATTTCCGATTCAAACCGATCCCTAAAAGCTGTGACACTGAAGCTTTTGTAAGGTTCAATGAATGAGTTGCACGCAGCTGCAGCTTGCTCGTGGAATAGCCCCATCAACCCAGGGCTGATGATGAATAATGATATTATCACAAAGACATCACTCAAGTATTTAAGGTGATTGAAAATTGAAGTGAACTTACTATAATTACAATCGTGGGACATCGGCCGCCGCGGGCGACAGCGAAAGTCCACGAAAGCGAAGCCATAATGTCATACAAATTGTTGTGTGTTGAAGAGATTTTAAGTTGACGAGCTTATAAGATTTCATAACTGAGGATATTGTGGTACTTACGAAAAAATCTTTGCTCATGCGCTCATAACGTCATTCAAATGCCAAAATGGCCAAACAACCCCGAAGCCTGCCGAAGCGATCATTTGGGTTTTTGGGTTGCCAGGTCTATTTCAGTAGTCTAAACTTGCACTATACTTGGTACTACTAATATAATATATGCTGTGACTATATTGAAAGGTCGGTCCCTATTTTACGAAACCCTGTTTCCAATTGACGCCATAAAATAGGGAATTAAATAATTACTAGATGTCCCGCGCGGCTTCGCCCGCGTAAATTAGAAATTTTACAGAATCCGTAGGTACATTTTCCCATAAAAAATATTTCCCCCGTTTTTCCCACATTTTCCTGAGTTTCTTCTGTCGTATTAGTCTTAGAGTAATAATATAATATAACCTTCTCGATAAATGATGAGTCTTACTCGATAAATGATCTATCTAACACTGAGATAAGTTTTTAAATCGGACCTGTAGTTTCTGAGATTGACGCGTTCAAGCAAACATACTCTTCAGGTTTATAATATTAGGTAGATATAGATTTTTTTTTAATTATCGCTTGACAAACTCGAGTCTCGATCTAAAAGACTATGAAATGGTATAATATGGTAGTGATGATGATGATGAAGAATGTAATTTGCATAGTAGCATATGCTTTCTGTTCTTAAAACAACGCCGAAACTCCCAAACTTGTATCTATAATGAATCAGGAATTCTCTCAGCACCTTCCGAACCACGGTATACCAGGTATATCTCGGCGCAAAATCTTACTTGTTGGTAGCATATGCTTAGAATACTTCTCACGAAACCGAAGTCACCATATGTTTCCCTATACGTTTTGAGGAGTTCCCTCGATTACTTATGGATCCTTCATCAGATCACCACTTTTCTGAATATAATACCAAATTGGGATGATACCCTATATACCAAAAGAAAAATTTTGAAAATCGGTTAACAAACGGCGGAGTAATCGTTGAATATAAGAAAACGAACATAACACCTCCCCCATTTTGAAAGTCGGTTAAAATTGTAGCCTATGTGTTATTTATTTAATATTTTAATCAGCACATGAATTGAATAACAGAATTTTTTTCAAATTAATCGTAGCACCATCTGTCAGGACAAACTAAAATTGAAATAGAATAATATTGAATGCGATGATAGCGCCGTCCGCCGGATCTAATGTAAAACATTCCAAAATCAACAACTCCTTATAAATAAGAAATTAATTGAAAAAACATTTTCCAGTAGACCAAACTGTAAATCTAAACCATTCTCGAATCTCCACGAACACACACAAAAAATTTCATCAAAATTGGTCCAGTCGTTTAGGAGGAGTTCAGTCACATACACACGCACACAAGAAATATATATATTAAGATAAGTATGTATTCAGTATGTATCATGCATGTATAAAAGAAATATAAATTAAGAAATTAAAAAAATAAACCCGCCAAACAACTTTAAGTATATTCACAAATGAATGAAATATAAAACCCATCAAACGACTACAAGTTGCTAACGGCCTTTCATGAACCTGACAAACCCTGATTGTCCAGCACTGAGCAGGCTGATGATGATGAATTATAGCTAAGAACACTCTCGATCATATCAGCTTTCAAACAAAAAAAACTAGATCAAAATCGGTCCATCTGTTTGGATGCTACGATGCCACGGACAGATACACACAGAGACAAACAGACAGACAGACAGACAGACACGTCAAACTTGTAACACCCCTCTTTTTTGTCGGGGGTTAAAATACGCAGCGGGAGTCTCGACACATTTTTGTAACTACAAAGAAAAGTTTGGAAAACACTAGAACTATTGGAAAGGTAAAAGGGAAAGTGCGTCCTGATACTCCGAGACATGTCCTGTGAATGTATAGGTATCACGAAATTCGTGGACACGAGTGTTTTCCAGTGAAATTACTTCGTGAGCACCACATCGAGTTTACTATGACGTAGAGGTGGATAGAGCGTCCGTGGCCTAATGGGTAGACCTTTGGTTCGCACATTCGCACTCGAAGAAATTAGCTTCATGGGTTCGCACTCTTAGAGGGTGCAGGTTGGAACCCGGATGGAAGCGTGTACCAATGAGACATTTTCTGATCTC
Source organism: Aricia agestis (assembly GCF_905147365.1). Classification (NCBI taxonomy): domain Eukaryota; kingdom Metazoa; phylum Arthropoda; class Insecta; order Lepidoptera; family Lycaenidae; genus Aricia; species Aricia agestis. The sequence goes on from NC_056423.1 coordinate 5,175,662, forward strand.
AAGTACATAATACGGACGCTCGTACGGTGAAGGAAAACATCGTGAGGAAACCCGCACCTAGTTGGTCCCAGACGTATTGACTAGTTCTTTCCTCTGGACTAGGCCGACTATGATGCGAGAATACCGTATGCGCTTGGGCAATCATACGGACATTTAAAAAAATCTTGTCCCAGGCACTACAGTATTTGAGGAGTGGTTACTTCGCTCTGAAAAATACTGTATAAATCATCCATAACGGATGTAAAGGCCGAGAGGTGGATTAGACAAAGACTATGTAACTATGTACCATCGAGTAAATTGATTCCTAGGCAGCTGACAGACCAACGTCATTTGGTCGCATCATGTCAATTCAATGTTAATTGAGATCTGTCGGCTGGGTTTGACGTGACGCTACCAAACTACGAAGGACCCCCATCTCCCTATCAGAGAAGGATTTAACTTCTCTGATAGTACAATATAATTAGGCTACTTGGATAATAATTTAGGCATCGTATACCTACTGCCACCAAGCGATGAATTATATTAAAAAAATGAAAAACGTGTCTTAAAAAGACCTATCCAATAACCATAAAGGGACGTCGCAGGGTTAATTATTACACCAGTTACACAAAAACTGAAATATTGTCTTCCGATTCAAATGTTTCATATTGTCGGTCTTCCATTTCTTACTGCATTATATGATCTCCATCCTGGCAACACAGCTAGGTAATTCAGCGGTGGGAATGTGTGGCAGGCCAAAGCCCGTTTTAAATGCATAATATTAAGGATGTTCTTAGAAACTGAGTTAGGTTTTTAAAAGTCGATAATTTTCCAGTTGAAATATACATGTTTTAAATTTTAGTTGTCTGTTGTGCTAATATGTATTCTGTGATTTTAGGTACAGTTTTCTTCACTCTCTGTACGATGCAACTAAATATCATGCATTATGATTATGATTTCTATATATTGTGTGTATACCTTAAGTATTATCACGTAAAAAAACAGCTATTATCAATATTCAACTCAATTTTAAAAAAGACTACCCGCCTTTACATCCGTTGTGGATCATTTAAATACAGTATTTTCGGAGCGAAGCCACTCCTCAAATACTGTAGTGCCTGGGACAAGATTTAAATGTCCGTATGGTTGCCCAAGCGCATACGGCATTCTCGCAACATAGTCGGCCTAGTCCAGAGGAAAGAACTAGTCAATACGTCTGCGACCAACTATGTGCGGGTTTCCTCATGATGTTTTCCTTCACCGCACGAGCGTCCGTATTATGTACTTCAGATCAGAAAATGTCTCATTGGTACACGCTTCCACTCGGGATCGAACCTGCACCCCCTACGAGTGCGAACCAAAGGTCTACCCATTATATTCAATTTACTGTACTAGTATAACACTCCAAGCTCTGAGTATTTCTCTGTCGGCAGTCCCCAGTATAAACACCATAATACTATCTACATCAGCACCAAAACTATCAATTTGAGAGCGATAAACAGTAGTTAGGGCGCAGTGTTTGCCAGAGAAAACAAACTATCTATAATCTACTGTACAGTCAACTACTGTCTGCTGGCTTATTTACATTCAGGGTTGACGCTTCTTTCTTATATTATTCTTATGGCGCGGCCGCACCGTCTATCGTACGAAGCTTCGTGCTATGAGACGATACCATTGAACGATACACGCAGATCGTCCAATAGCTATGTCCACACTATGCGCTTTCGTCTTCAATTTTCGTCATCTTTTTTCAATCAACTTTCGTTTTGACGCATTCAATAATTTAATACGTCAACGAACGCAACGCCAACATTGTTGTTTTTGTTTTTTGGATACGGTCAGAGGGCATGCGTCGCGGGCATGCCTCACGTTCGCTGTTGACTGCACTATAACGCATGCCCTTGACGAACAGAAAAAGGCACAGTGTGGACATAGCTAATTGGCGATCTTGCATATAAAAACGCTTTGTATTGTCATAAAAGTTAGTGGCAAAAAATCTAAGTCTAATTTGGAAAACCAAGTTGCTTTGTTAGGTTTTCTCTTTCATACTATTGAAATTCTAAAGCTTGTTACTCTAAAGTCTAAGTTCACTTCTTTTAAATTGTATTTTCACATTTTAAAAATCTCTTGGTACCTTTTAGCTTCTTGTTTTACTTCTAGCCCATCTTGTTTACTTCGTTTCGCTTTCCAAAGTTCATTTAAAATAGAATTTTTAATGTCTTCCCAGTCCTCTTGTCTCACGTATACCACTTATGTTCGAAACTAAGTGAAGCCAATAATTTATCGTTTACACAGTTTTCACACCATCAAAACAAAAAATTAAGGTGACGCCGGGCCGGCGAAAACATAGAAAACAAGAAATGGAACAGCAAGAAACGGAAAGGGCGTAAGCGACAAAATGGTTTTTGTCGCGTAATTTAAAAACCATAAATATATTTCATATAAGCTATGGGCAAATTAAAGTGTATACTTGAACCAATCTATGTACAAATTTTGACAGCTTAAATCACTCTCCTCTGTTGGCAAAATTAGAGTCCCTGTTTTTTTTATTGATTATTCTGTGTTATAAAAGTTGACCAATCGTGTTATGCTATGAGTAATTCAAAGACAAAGACACGATGAATAATGACGATGAACTTTAATTTCTTAGCTTTAGTCATTGTTGAGAAAAATCGATATCGCTACAGCCAAATTATCAAGGTGTTGCCTTAACCCTGTAATAACAGTATTGACAAAACTTCACAGTGTTGATATAATATAATCGCAAGATCGACCGGTAGCTTTCGCTCCTGCGGGCCGAGATAATATAATTATGTATTGCGCACACGCATAAAGTAATTACACTTTACTGCATCGCGACTTTCGATGATCCTATCTTTTTCACTGAAATTTTGCTGCAGCTGCTCTCACAGAAAACCGGCGTGAAACAGCGCTTGCGCTGTGTTTCGCCGAGTGATTGAGTTTACAGGAGGCCCAATCCCCTACCCTATTCCCTTCCCTACCCTCCCCTATTTCCTTCCCTTCCCTAACCTCCCCTTATTACCCTATTCCCTCTTACAAGGCCGGCAACGCACCTGCAGCTATTCTGATGCTGTGAGTGTCCATGGGCGACGGAAGTTGCTTTCCATCAGGTGACCCGATTGCTCGTTTGCCCCCTTATTTCATAAAAAAAAAAGGTGGGGCGTTAAAAATTAGCAGAAACTTATACGAATATAGCGCAGGAATGGAATCCCTTTCCCGGGACTTAACATAATATTAAGTCACCAAAAACGGTTAAATATTTAGTATTTACGCATGAAAAAATAACAGACAGAGAGACGAAAAGTCAGACAGACTTTCGTATTGAAATAAGAAATGGGTGATATTGTCATTAGCTTAGTGTCCACATCACACGTAAAATATTATACTGTATGTTTCCAGACTTCACAACTGTTATTCGTATATCCTAAATCCTAATTAATATAATAATATTAGGATTATATTCGCGGAATTACTTCCCTATAAAGCTTTCATTTGCGTCTGTTCTAGAATCTAGTATACAATCCTGGCCTTTATGTTAATCATGGTCATAATTACCCGGTGCGGTAGTTTAGTGTTATTTTATATGGGCAGGAAATTGGCTGGGATTTCTGCGTTCGGGTTCCGCTAGCACGTTCCACATCTGACAAGATGATTTAGGGTTGACAAAAATATAATGTCTTATTATTAATATTTATTATACAGTATAGCATAACATAATAAAAACGTGCAATTTTGTGGCGATTGGAAGGAATTATTAATGCAGACTTGAATTAATTAATCTTAGGAATTAATTCTATTATTTTGAATTTACTCTCAACATCTCTCTTGACTTTAGTAGGTATAAAAAGACATGATCTTTGTTTTTTTTTCATTGTAACTGCTGTCTGGGAAAATATAGGAAATGTGTATTTCGCGTGAATCCGAAGCCCGCCCGCGTACGTATAAGGAATTTCACGGGAACCGTAATGCTTTCGCAACAATGTTGCTTGAAATATTGTCCTTCTAGTAGTAAGACTGCCTTCACATTAAGGCGCTGTGGTTGTTGCAACTACGTAAAATGGGTTTTTTAAAACACGTTTTTAGTAAAGGAAATGTCATTATTTAAGTATAAAATAGGTACCGTTTTAAAATTGAGAAAATTTCCTATACGCAAAGGTTTATCAGTACACAATTTGAAAAATTCTGCTCGATAGAAAAAAATCTCAAAGATGATAACGCTGTTTTTCATAATTAAATCATTTTATGGCTAAATTACACACTTTCTAGAAAAAACAAAAAATGTAGTATATGTGTCGTAACTCGTAATCTAACGTAAACGATTTGATATATTTGATTTATGTAATACTAAAAACAAAAGGTTTTTCCTCCTATTTTCTATTATCAAGGCACGCGGCGAGCGCGTAACAGCCACTGTACAGGGCGCGCTGGTATGAATGTTATTTTAATGTCCTTAACATCGATATTCGTACTGACAGACATCGACCTGCTATTTTAGGGACTACTGGGCCTTAAGGCGAGGATAAACCCCAATTTGTTATTCCGTGACTCCCGGTTTACCCAGTTCCAATATAATAACGAAGTGATAAAAAATATGAGATATAAAGCACAATATTTAAAATACCTTAAACCATAAACATTTTAATAAAACGTAATACTTTGGCTGTAATTAATTTACAAACTCACCTCTGAAAAAACTCTATTTCGTCGAAATATAAGTATTAACTAGGATAATTATACATTTTATTTGAATAAATTGTTAGTAAATCTATATTAAAACTTCTTTAACCGAACAATTTTGTTTCTTAATATTTATTTCTAAAGATATTTAAAAAAAACATGAAAAATAGCGAAGATCCGCCAGAGTTGTTACAGTTTTATGCTAAGCTAAAATGAATCTTATTGCGATGCGTATACGCTTGGTCTTTGGTTGTGTGCAAGGTTATCGTTTTGGATTGAGATTAATCCCCGCCTTAAGTCGCGAGCCGCGCGACTCGTTTTAGTATAGCAGTCGCGCGGCTGCCGCACTACTTGCGACTTAATGTGAAGGCAGCCTTAGTAGATTATTAGTTCTGTTCACGTATGATGGTCTATACCTGAATAAAAGTATATACATAATATATTGCGCCAAACAATAATTGACACTATTCAATCTCCTTTTGATTTTTGCCCACTACTACCCATTTAAACCAACTTTATTTCAAAATACAATTTTCTACTTTTGCCAACCCTACCGGTGAGTGGCGAGCAATATTTCCCGGGCGACGCGGCGACGTGCGATACCATCGCGCCCCCTGGTAGCGCTGCGCAAAATACAAGTCAATTCCGACGGAAAAACGAAAGCTTATGTGGATTCTGATAATGATTAATGAGCGGTTGTGACGCCTGATGGTAGTCGAAAAGACGAAAAAGTGGCGTCGCGTTACAGCGATACAATAGATGTAAATAAGTTACAGGACAGTGGCCCTATATTCCCAGAAACGGACGATTTTCAAGATTTAAAAGTGACAGTAGACACAAAAATATAGTGATTTAAATTCTTAAAAAAAATATATGTGTTAGTTAAGGATCTAACAGAGTGGAATTTATATTCCATTACACAATATCATGAACTTCACTCGATAGAAAAAAAAATCCAAAGTTACCTCTTCTTTTAACGAAATTTCCATACTATGTCCAAATTATTTGGAATTATCAGATAATTTTTGCACTGAATTAAAGACAAAGAATATATCTAGGGCGATTCGTTTTTTTGACTCGATTTAATCGATGTATAAAAAAACGACGACCAAAAAAACTATAAAATAGCAGGCGCAAAGGTTCGGCTGGTACGCTTTCAGTCACACACTTTGCGCCTGCTATTTTATAGTTTTTTGTTCGTCGTTTTTTTATACATCAATTAAATCGAGTCAAAAAAACGAAATTAATGAAATGAAATGAAAAATGAAATGAAAAATATTTATTTTTAAGTAGGTTAACAAAGTTAACACTTTTAAAACGTCGCGTCTACATGACTACCTACCACCGGTTCGGGAACTAACCCAGCGAGAAGAACCGGCGTAAGAAACTCCACCACCTTTTACCAAAAAGGTGGAAAATAACAATCTAATCTAAAATTAGTCTTAATCAAAACTAATTTTGCGGAAAACATCCACCTCTAGTAAAATATAATTCTTCTGTACAAAACTAAATTATTTTTCGTCAAAATGATGAAGCTTCGATATATCGAAAGTTTTGATAGCATTCGATGATCAGGGGATATATATATATCTATACCAAGATTTTTCGTGCAATATAGGAGTGTAGGTGGATAATAAAGCAAGTGCAAAAAATAATAACAAGTTTCAAAGGTGCATATTAATATTTTACTTTAGAAAGTAAGCACCGTGAAAGTGGTTCTAGCTAGTATGCGGAGATAACGTAATATGACAAAAATGAGCAACAATGAGCAATAGGCAGCAACAGGGAGCAACAGGCTGACAGTGCCACAATGTTGACAGTGGACCACCTAGTTAGCGCTGATTCTGTCTAGATAATATAGTATTTATTGCTTATTCTGCTTAGAAATGAAGTTAGTTTTTGAGATAAACCAATTCTGAGATTAAGTGTTTTTACGCAGCATCAGAAAAGCTGCAGGTGCGTTGCCGGCCTTTTAAGAGGGAATAGGGTAATAGGGGAGGGTAGGGAAAGGAATAGGGGAGGGTAGGGAAGGGAAAAAGGTAGGGGATTGGGCCTCCGGTAAACTCACTCACTCGGCGAAACACAGCGCAAGCACTGTTTCACGCCGGTTTTCTGTGAGCCCGTGGTATTCGATTCCGGTCGAGCCGGCCCATTCGTGCCGAAGCATGGCTCTCCCACGTTACAGTGGGACACAACATTAAGTGATGCTCTAGTATGGTTCATCCACGAATTGGGTTTCTGATTGTTTTATACAATACTACCCCGATCTATTCCGGTTCCTATCAAATAGCAAAATAATATAGATTTTCTTATTCGTCAAACAGTCATATTAATGATTTTTGGAGTTTGTAGGTTCAATATTTCTTTAGAACACTTTATATGTTGTTTTATAATCGAGATCCCATAATAAGTGTCTATAGGTATATATAAAAATGAATTTAAAATTTGGTTAGTCTCTCTAAAACTCGAGAACAACTGCACCGATTTGGATAATTTTAGTCTTAAATGTACTATATTAGTGGAAGTCCAGGGAAGGTTTATATTAGGAGAAAGGGGATACGATCACGATAAGAAGTCATCTAGTGTTGAATAAAAAATCATCCAATCTCACATCTAAACAAATTCTTCCTCTCCAAATCTAATACCCGCAATCCTCTCATCGCAGACGTTTGTCCCTAATGACTTCTGAAAAAAGATGAAAGTAAAATCGCGCTTAGCAGCAATTTCAACACGGACGGGGAAAACAATGTTTATTGAATTATAATGATGCTTTTTGTATACTTCAAATGGACGAGAAGACGTGTTTGACACACTTCTCGTCCATTTTAAGTATACGATGGGCTTACAACTACGAATAATAAAAACTATTTACAATTAGTTCTCATAAAGTCAGGCGCGGTCGCAGCCTGAAATTTTGAGGGGGGGTTACTCAATACACTAATATATATATATATTTTTTTTATCTGCACCCTCGGACAGTTCTTTTATTATTTGGCATGATTTTGAGATTTTTCAATTTTACCTTAGATTTTGGGGGGGGGGGGGGGTCATGTCCCCTGTGACCCCCCCCCCCCTTCGGACCGCGCCTGCATAAAATTGACTAGTATATAAGCATAAAATTTACTAGTATATAGAATAGTACTTATGTTTGGTGCTATGAAAATGAAACGTAATATATTATTTTTATATTTCATCCATCCTATAGGAATGTTATTGAATGGATATAACACTACCAAATAACATCTGACTGTGACTTAATTTCTCTGATGATTCCTTCTGCTAGACACCGCTCTTTTTAAACGCTTTCATCGGTTTAGGATTTGGGTTGCTACTTGCTCTGAACCTTAGTTGTATTGTAAGCAACATTAATGTTGGATTTAAATAGTCGAATCAAGTATAGCAAAATCATAAGTCACTGGAATCATGATCACATTATCCTATTTCGTATAACTTCGCAATAAGCACTCTCCACTTATTTCAGAATCCAAATCACCATTAGATTCTGAAGGATCATTACAAGCTGCACGGCCATAATTCTAGTAATTATTTGAGATTACCTGTACCTCACCCCATAATTATCGCTTGGTATCTTCATCCCATCTAGACTAAGGTCGGAGGTCTTGTAGGCTACCTGTCATGGCCCTAAGACTCATACTTTCACTTACCTGACACCTTACTCCATTTCCCTCATCTGATAACTTTGGTTCCATGTTAATTGGTTGTATAAGCTCGTTAATGTTAACTTTATTATCGTTAATAATTTTAACGTTAATGAATTTCTATAATTGCGGTGATTAATTTTGTTTGATTGTCGTTAAATGTTACTTGCTATTGCGTTTAATTTGTATTTGAACGTTTACTGCATGTGATATATTTTCAGCTTAATCTAGCTCTAAATAATATTCTGGTGACGTGATTTAGTATTGCAAAATTGTATTTAAAGTTACGAGTGTACACTTCTAAAATATAGGTGTGTCATTTGGGACAATATTTCATTAAATATCTGTGTTATAAATCGTATACTTACACTTTAAACATATTATTATGACCTATATTTTATAGCAAGGATATTTAGATCTTGATTAATACTTAATGTAAAACATTAAGCTCTAAGATTTCATCTTTGACATTCAGTTTTAAATGTTTTTAAAAATTGACCTTAGCGGGATTTTAAAAATTGACTTTAGTTCCCGAACCGGTGGTAGGCAACATGTAGTTCAACGTTCTGAAAACATTTGATTCAAATTTATTCAGCAATAAAACAATTTTTATTTATTTATTTTATTTATTTCTCTTCTTCTTACAATTTTATCATTATCTTCTAAATGATTTGCTATCAAGCTAACATTTTTCAATACTTTATATTTCGTGACTTCGTTATCATATAATATTGATTTACCACGATTATTTATTCATTCTCCCCAGTCCCCACGTGGTAACCAATAACAACGATAACATATCAGGTGCTATCGATTTTATTGTTAACGTTCTCTTCGACCGTACAAATGGGTCATACGCATAAAATATGTTACTGGCGTTTAATACAAGTCATGCGTCTTTGAAGCTAGTTTATACTGTTATATGCTTCGATCACTAAGTTATATGAGTTTTATTTGTTTATTTAAAAAATCTGTATCTACGAGGACATCTTTTAAGTTCGAGGAACTTTAAAGTTTGATTTTCACAGCTATACTAAATCACTTCTTTCTAAATTTGTTGTTGTTCGTCTTTGCGTTTGAAGCGAATTAAGCCATTCAATGAGAATGCGTATTATTGGTTAATTTTAATATTTGTGTAGATACACAAATATTAAAATTAACCAAATTAAGTGATCACAAAGATCCTTTAGAGATTACCCTTAAGAGAAATCCAAGGTTATCTTAGAGTGTCTTAGATATTCTGTAGTTGTAATGTAAAATTTTATGTTTGTAACATTAAGCCGTGAGAGACATTAAACGATCATAAGTGCTAGTTAGATTTATTGGAGAGTGGTTCCCGTAAATCTAAACAACGTGATTAAATGTCCAAACGAAATCAATTATTGCAATGCTATCAATTATCATGCTTCCAACTTAATTTCAAATTAAGAGGATACACTAGGGGCGAGAGAAATTGAAAATAGGTATTTGAAAATGTATTGCTGTCTCACCAATCTCAAGTCTCCCACCGCAGAGCGCGATAGAGACAACACGACAAAAGTTCTAATAAAAGAACAGAAAATCTTCGATTCGTTGTCCGCTGATTCCTTCTTCAAAACTTAACCGATTTAAGTACTTTTTTCATTAAGAATTAAAGCAAGGCTTGAGCTGTGTTCCTATGTTTTATTTTTTTTTGTATATTTTAGCCAGTTTAATTTCTGGGTGTTTGAACACAAAGCAAAATCTTGCCATTTTTTTGGGTTTTTGGACGTTCTTATCTTTTTTAATAATAAAATCATGAAAAAAAAGAAAACATAGGGACATGCTAATAGTGGCCATAGATATTCAGGAAAAAAATCATAACTCTACCGGCATTATCCAGGGAGGAAACAGGGGACAGCGTTTGTATGGAAAAACGGCGGTGTGGACTCCTCTTACGAGCAAATAGCAATTAATTCTTAGAATTATTCACAAAGTTCTGAGGTTTGTACACACATTTTTGAGAATAGTTCTTATTTTTTTAAAACACTAAAGAATAATTGGCCAAGTGCGAGTCAGACTCGCGCACGTAGGGTTCCGTACCATTATAGAGCAAAAAAAACAAAAGGCCAAAAATTGTGTTTTTTGTATGGGAGCCTCCCTTAATTTTTTAATTTTATTTTAATATTATTACAAAATATAATTAAGGACTTTGAGAAAAAATCAAGTACCTACCTGTTGCCATTATTGATGTAGAGCAAAAAAGGCCAAAAAAAATCACGTTTGTTGTATGGTAGCCCCCCTTAAATATTAATTTTATTTTGTTTTTAATATAATTTGTTGTTATAGCGGCAACAGATATATACAATCTGTGAAAATTTCAGAATTCTAGCTATAGCAGTTCTTGAGTTACAGCCTGGAGACAGACGGACAGACGGACAGACATTGAAGTCTCAGTAATAGGGTCCCGTCCCGAATTGTACCTAGTGTATATCGGCTGGTTTTAATATCTTGCTATTAAATTATTTTCCAAACCATTTGTTTGTAATATCCTACTACACCAAAATCAAAATGTTTTAAGTTACACTTCAAAATTGATTTATTTTTAGATATTTTTATATCAGTGTTTGTAACTTCGAACAATAAGGATTTTTGCAACTGCTTTTAATACCTTTGTATACCTCAAAGCGTATCTGTTGCATGCAATATCAACCGGCCATAAATCCAGCACTCTTGTTATCGTAATCTATATTAGTAGGACCATAACTCAAAGCATTACGCAATACCACCACGCGAAAGTTCATAATAACAGCCCAACTTAATTGGTATACCTAATGGCAACAAAGGTGTTGAATTAGCTAGCTAGCTAGATCTGATCTAGAATCTAGATGTTTCCACCTGCTGTTGATTTCATCGTCATTATCGTTTTACCAGCTTTCATCGGCTCTATCATTGAAATTGACCGTATTGTTGGAAAGCGAAATATTATACTTAAGAATTTAGATGTTGCTTTCGAGAAATGGATTTCTATTTTTGAAGACCTACGTGATTTGGTTGGTTATCAAAATCACTGTCAAATTACAAAATAGCCCGGCCAAAATATAACGCAGGTACTGTATTTATGAAACAAGCGTGTGCTCACTTTGGCTGCTCACTAGTTTTTACTTATGCAGTCTCTGCATTACTTGTGAGTTGTGCACGATAAACTTTCATAACGAGTGAACTAGTTCTAAATTCTGAACTCACTTTAAGAGTACGATCATACATCACCTTGATGAGTGGCAGTCTTCCACAGTGCGTTTTTCGCGTAACTTTCTGCCGCGCACTGTAAAACTCTGGAATGAACTGTCACCAGCAGTATTTCCGGACCTATACGATCTGAAAAACCTTCAAGAAAAGAGCGTATTCCCTCTTAAAAGGTCGGCAACGCACCTGCAGCTCTTCTGATGTTGCGAGTGTCCATGGCGACGGTAGTTGCTTACCATCAGGTGACCCGTTTGCTCGTTTGCCCCCTTGTTTAAAAAAAAAAAAACGAGGCTTTTATTTGTTCAACAGCGAACATTATCATTTCAAATCGTTTAAAATCAGTCAAGAGTACTTTTTATACGTGGGAGAGCCATGCTTCGGCACGAATGGGCCGGTTCGACCGGATAAATACCACGTTCTCACAGAAAACCGGCGTGAAACAGCGCTTGCGCTGTATTTCGCCGAGTGAGTGAGTTTACCGGAGGCCCAATCCCCTAACCCCTACCCTATTCCCTTCCCTACCCTCAACTATTCCCTTCCGTTCCCTTCCCTACCCTCCCCTATTACCCTATTCCCTCTTAAAAGGTCGGCAACGCACTTGCAGCTCTTTTGGAAGTTGCTTTCCATCAGGTGACCCGTTTGCTCGTTTGCCCCCTTATTTCATAAAAAAAGAGTGAATCACGATTGTGGTAAAGTCTTGCGACCTTATCTATGGAGTTGAAACCACATTGCCCTTCTATCGACAAGGTCGGACCCTTTTTAATTTAAGCATCCGGCGAACGATTGTCTGTGCATCCTGTCACTCCTTCATTAGTTTACATTAACATTTATTTTGTTTTGGGGATCCCCCAGGGAACGGTTGTAGTACCATGTTTTCTTATGTTGTATTTGATTGAATGTGATCAGATCTTGAGCTTTTGTTGCTTGAGCTTTGTTAAATTAAAAAAGAAATTATAAGAATAATAATTGCATTTAAAAGTTCATTCGGTGTCCCTATGTTGCAAACGAAATAAGCTTATCAGTATGGTCATAAACAATTCCAATATCGAGTGACCAACACTTGTCTGTGGAAATAAGACCAGGGCACTGTAGACAAAATGATGGGATATATCATATAGTGCAATACGAGAACCATTTCCCATGATCAAAGTAATCTACGAAAGAATTACAAGCACAGTTAAGTCAAAATGCTTAGTTAAAGCAGTTAAAGTATCATCAGACGTTATTTAATCAATACGTACTGCCGTTAGTGCAGTCATTACTGTTCGGAGTTACTTTGCTCCGATGTTTCTATGATAGTGTCCCTTATATTGTTGACATAAAAATCATGTTGGAGGTAATATAGCCCTGAACGGTCTGTGATGAGGTCACGCATATGTCACTTGGTTCTACACCGTTGAGCTCGACTACCGTTATAATTGTCTACTGTCTACAGTCTATATGACATTTACTATTTAATTGCGATTTTATACAGGTACTGGAGATTGAATTTCAAATGTTTTTTAAGTTTTTTTTTTAATTTCTATGTTATGTTTAAAAAAATCTTTGATATCAGCGCCTTTGTAGTTATTTGATAACTTATGCCTATCAATATAGTCCAGTAGTTTCGCAGCCTTTTCATTGCACATGGCACAAACAATTTTAAACCAAGACCTCCCCAGTAAGTCGGTAGCATGAAGCTATTCAGATATATCTGTCGTGTTGTGGTTTATGTGTATGTACAGATCAGATTGTGACGATTTGTGTGACTGCCGGCTCGCTGCCTTATCTCACACTGCTTTCACCTTCTACGTGGGGAGTCTGCTCATCAATAGTTTGTTGAAAATTATTTAACACCTTTAAAATTGAAATACACATTTGGTCGAGCAACGCCACACTTAGCAAACACCTTACAATTAGTTTTTTTTTAAATATATCTATGGACGCTTCACACCACGTCAATCTGGCCCCGTGGTAAGTACCTGAAGGACTTCTGTTACAGGTACTAGACAACGGAAATATATTTTATACTTCTATACTATACAATATACATATATTTAAGATTTTTATTATATGACTAGCTGTTGCCCGCGACTTCGTCCGCGTCAGCAAAATGTGATAACGAAGATAATAAAAAAGAGGGAATTTTTCCGAACAAAATATATAAAAAAATAAAATATATTTTCCTCCTTTATGGAAAGTCAGTTAAAAAGTAGCCTAAGTTACTCCTTATTACATCAGCTATCTGAGAAAAAAAGTCTCGTCAAAATCGCCCCAGCTGTTTCGGAGATTAGCCGGAACAAACAGACAGACATACAGACAGACAAAAATTGTAAAAAATGCTATTTTGGTATATGTATCGTAAGTACATTCATATGCATGTAGTAAGAAACGGTTCTTTCAATATTACAAACAGACACTTCAATTTTATTTATATGTGTAGATGTATAGATACACATGTTCAATACACATCCATGACCCAGGAACTTTTGAAAACTTTTTGTTCCGTCGGCGGGATTCGAACCCGCGACCCCCGGCTTGAGCTACCAACAGCCCACCAACTGAGCCACAGTTGTAGTCGTAGGACCGCCTATGATTTAATTTATTTAATGGTACATAATAATTATCCTCTTCTTTTCAATCTCTCATATTAGAGAAGGTGACTAAATCTTCTTATTTATAAGCCCAAGAATAATATAATTTTCTAAATCACACTAGCGCTGTAACAATGCGCGATAGAATCAGTCGTTTCGTTGACTTTTCAACATTCGTGTTTTCGTAACATTTCAGACTGGCAGTAGGTAGCTTGTCGATCTCACTGCTGATATGACGAGCCTGTCACGACCCTCACATCTGAAATACCATTTGAATATATTCGGTAGTAATAGTGTCACAAAGGCGCTTGGAGGACTTTCATCTTATTGTTTCGAAAGCGAGGTCAGAATAATAAAAAAAAGTCTGATTAGGAGCACACTTAGAGCTTAAATGCTTGAAAGTTTTCACAATGCATAATTTTTTCTCTAATGATATATCATTAGATAAAAATTAGATAAAAAATATACCTTGGTCGATACCTACCTATAGGTAGATATCGACCAAGGAAGTATATTTTTTATATTTCATCTCCAAAAAGTTTTAATAGTTCTGTTCAAAGTTTGTATAAGCTGAAGAAAAAAGATTTTTTTTAACAAAGACAAACAGAAAGAGTTTTTTTTCAGACGGGTTTAAAATAATAATCAATGACGATTTCTACCTCAAGTAATAGATGAAATGTACCCATATTTCCCTCGCGTTGTACAACGTAGGCACACAAGGCAATCATAGAGAAATTCGGTTAGACACGGTTGCGTTCCGAATTGATGCAACTACTAACGCATTAACTATGCACTTCTGGCCCTTTAGTAAAACGCTTTCGATATATCGACGGTGAATTTCGAAACACTTTCTTGATTAGTTACTTCGCTCTCATTGAATGCAACTTCACTAGTGGTCCTTATTTTCTTAAGAGCTTTTACCATCCTCCTGCTGGGTAAAGGCCTCCTCCAAGGTTTTCCATCTGTCTAGTTCTAATATCGCCGCCGCGCAAGCCAGCCTGGCTTGTAAGCATCCAGTTTATCTCGCTATCTTTTTGGAGGCCCTTAAAGTCTATCAAAATTTTATGCTGTAAAAGAACCATATAAAAGTTAATTCGTTTATCTGATAGAGAATAGGTGCACCGGGAGATGGGATTTAACCTCAATTTAACAAACTTACTATATATAGTTGTTGCACAATATCTACGTTTCCTTGTTATTAATGATAGTTTAATTCGGCACAGCTGTACATAGGTAATGCTTTATGCAAGTATTCCGGGTGATAGCTTAATGATTTGCCACGCCCTGCTCTCAGACTGTTTCCGTGAGTTTGATTTCCAAAGTTATTATATTTACTGTCTAGTCATTGTTGCTATTGTTGGAAATTGCATATTTAATTTAAGTGGAGTTATGGACGCGGAAAATATAATTACTGGTGAAATAAAGGCCTGTTTAGGACTGCTGTCGATGCAATAGGCTTGTAGACTCGATTTTAGTGGGGTTTTTGAATTTATTGGTACTGTTGTCTTTGGTTGGGTTTACTTACTCAAACTTTATTAGGACTTAAACAAAGAGACTTATTCTCTGTCCGTAAGTAAATCGTCGTTTTATCATAAACGTTTTCAATTCCAAGAATAATTAGATATGATATTTTAATGATGAATGTGAAATACATGTTACTTTCGTTATCAACAATAAACACTCGGTGTTAAGTGTGATGTATCTCTGCCAACATTCACTTTGCAGTTGCTTCATTGCATATTAATTTAGCAATCTCCAACACGTTTCATATAATTGTACCTCTCTTTGTATCATTAATATCGTATACGCTTAGTATTTTTAAGAATATTCTCTTTAACCTCTTACTCTTTATCGCATATTCAATTTAATTAAATCTGTTATCACTTCAATCACAATTCTTTTACAAAGATGTCGCTCTTGCAGACACTTAATAGGATAGTTATGATTCTCATCACATTTTTAAACTCTTTCATCTATGATATCATCTTTAACGTCTTAACCGAGACCATAAAAACGAAAGCGGAGATCTGGAAGCGATTTTAATGGAATGTGTAGAGTTACGTAATGATTGTACAGGATATAATCATTTGCATCCATCATCCGCTCCTTTACTAAACACAGTGCGCTCAACTAGGTATTTTTGACATTAACTTTTGCATAAAGATGATATAAAGATAGAGAGGAGATAAAAATAATACGACAGGTGGCTTATGGAATATACAAAGACATTTTAGTTGAAATTTTAAATGTCGTTGGCGAAATCTTTGAGAGGATTGGTGCAGAATTTTAAATATCTAGTATCATAGCCGAATACTAACATCTGGGTGTTGAATATTATTCAGTGTGCAGAATAAAGATGAAAGTACCGACTACCGAGCTAGCTTACCGCGTTTTCAGTCAGATTACTTCCATAAATATTTTAATTCATTAATAGAGGTTCGACATTCTAAAGTTTGTTGATATTTCTAGGGTTCCGTACCCAAAGGGTAATATCGGGACCCTATAACTAAGACTTCGTTGTCTGTCCGTCTGTATGTCTCCAGGCCGTAACTCAAGAACGGTAATAGCTAGAGAGTTAAAATTTTCATGGATTATGTATATCTGTTGTCGCTATAACAACAATACTCTCCTCTCTCAAACAGGCTCCCATACAAACGCGATTTTTTTGGCCTTTTTTGCTCTATATCAATAATGGTAACAGGTACGTACTTGAATTTTTCGCAAAATCCTTAGTTATGTGTACTTTAATATTTAATAATAAGAATGAAATAAAATAAAAAACTAAGGGGGACTCCCATACAAAAACACAAGGTTTGGCCTAATTTTGCTCTTTAATGGTACGGAACCCTTCGTGCGCGAGTCCGACTCGCACTTGGCCGATTGTTTATGCCAACGGCGGATTTACAGTATTTCAATCCAGTTTTACAATTCAGCGCTGTTTTTTGCAAAATTGCATTTCAATGCCCGTTTACGTTATTCCAATAGGTTTAGGTATCCACTATCCAGTGCTGGATTGGATAACAGATTGAAATTATGTGAACCGGCCATTACAGATTACTCTAGAAACTCCGAGGTTATATGGGTCAGTTTTGCGTACATTTTATCCTCAACAAAATCATTGTGCACAATTTTTATATCCGCTTTGTTTTTGTGAACGTAAGCAATTGCCCTATCTTAACTAGATCTCTCTGATATAATCGTTGCGATTGTTTAATAATTACTTTTGTTGTTACAGGTATGTTACACAATTTGACAATGATCACAAAGGGACGAGGAAGTAAAATTCGTTTGTTTTGCTTGAACTCTAACATTTGGAAAGGTTCGTTTTTTTCGTATTGATTGTTGTTACATAAAATTGTGTGTTCAATTTGTAATTTACAAATTCCATCTCTATTTATTCTGATCCATAATTTTATTTATATTTATAGATCAGTATATAATATTTAGAATACTTGCGCAATTTTTTATAGTATATGAAAAAAACTTTGTCCCTTGGGCAATATGGTTTTGGGCATTCCTGTACAAAACCTAAAAGTCTGAATATAGGACTGTGAAGTCAAGGCACCTGTTTTAATCAACGTCGTTTTTCTTTATCAGTTTCAAATCAGGACTTATGATATGGTAGCTCCAATCGGTTGTCAAGCTAAAAATTGAAGTCGAGTTAATTCTAAGCCTTGTAATTGAGCGCCTGTAGAGTGCCCTGAGGTACGCCCGAAGGACTGATTTACAAGTAACACTTCTAATTTATGTATCTCAGTCGTATTAACAGATTCTGAGAAACCTTATGTCACTATTTATTTAAAGAAATGTTGTATACTTTGCTAATTTATTTTTACTTTTTTTATTTTAATATAAGGGACTTGCTGTTTCAAGAAGATACTGTTTATTTTCAGTTTATCTTCTAATATATAAAAATAAGTCGGATTTTCCTTCCTGACGCTATAAAAATCAGAAAAAAACTTCAAGAGAAAAGCAGGAAAACAGGGAAAATCATTTTATGGCAAAACTTAGTTTGCCGGGACAGCTAGTCAGTATTATAAAATGTTTAACTAATAAATAGAATATGTTTGCCCTCATGGCTCATACACTTACGATTGGCTTTAGTCGACGGAAACCAAGTACTTTTACGTAATAATACGTTTATAATACACGTACCTTTACGTCATGAAATCTCTTATATGGGAATAGGCGTATACTCCAAATGACTTGTGCATTCTGCTCATCTATTCTGTCCGTAATCA